>NW_014577646.1:54606-64180 GCF_000485595.1 Priapulus caudatus | reverse complement strand
CAACGCGAAGGAGACTTCCGGATGTATGTGGACACACTGGCTACCATTATGCCAGATGGCTTTCGGTACACGTGCGTGACCTGCTCCAGCTAGAGCATGAATGTCCTGAGATCTGGAATGAATTCATGAAAGGGCACTTCGTTACACAAAAAACAACGCATCGATTCTCAATGATGGCTCACGACCATGTCCATGAGCAGTTGAATGCTGTCGTCAAGGGTGATGGCGGAGTGATTGGAATCACCGAGAACGAATCAGCGTTGCGTCGTTGGATGATTGCCGGTCCAGAAGTAGCAAGGGTCATACATGAGCTGGACTTAAAGAACTCGTCGAAAGCGAAACACAGAGACTGTCATCACGAACAAACTCCAAGCACACAGAGGAGGTTTGCAACAGATGTGCACAGTGTGGTTGGTGTCTTTGAAGATATGGGTAATCCCTTCACAGAGACCAGCGCTGACCTCATAGCCATGGACACAAAGGTAGTGATGGCGGACGAAGTCATCCAGAGCATCAGACATGCTGAGGAGATTGGGAAGGCACAGTACAAGGCATTCGTTGATGAGCGTATCATGACGACACAGAAACCATTCCATGACACTATCACAAAGAACAGCTTCCCAATGCTTAAATCTGGACTACGCAAAACACCAAGCAAGTCAAAGTCGAAAACAGCAAGTATGAAGAGCGACCTTCAACTGTTTTCAAGAATGTACATTTCATGCCAGGCAAGAGAGGGAGACATCGATGTCTTCTTCGAGCATGAAAACCACGCCTGGCCACCATCTCTTGCTGACCATAATGCAATGCGCCAAGGTAACAAAGCTGACTTGCTGAGATGCTTGGAACCTTTGGCACCACGCCCACCAACAACACCAAACGTTGATGTGAAGATTGTGGATGGAGCCGCCCTTGTTCACTTACTGGAGCCAAAGCATGCTGCCACCATTGTGAAGACATTCAAAGATTATGCAGAATATGTGTTTATCCCATATCTCCTAAGGCAGCTGCAAGCATCTACCCGCCTTGATGTTGTTTGGGACAGCTACACTACTGACAGCCTGAAAGCTAACACGAGAACATGCCGAGGTACCGGGGATCCTCTTCGCGTGTTGAAGCAAACACGTATTCCTCAAAACTGGAAAAGTTTTTTGCGCGTCGACAGCAACAAAACAGAACTCTTCAAGTTCCTTGCTTCAGCCATTGAAGTCACATCCACACCAACAGGAAAGATACTAGTCTCAACCAAGGGTGAAAGTGTAGTATCGACATCTGTGCTGGATGTCTCTGACTTAGAGCCATGCACACACGAAGAGGCGGACTACCGCATGATGCTCCATTGTGCTCATGCCTTCAAACACGGATTGAAAAAATCATGGTACACGCCACAGACACAGACGTACTGGTTCTTGCCATTGTGGCGACAATCCAATGAGAGGATGTGAACTATGGCTAGCCTTTGGCAGTGGTAACACGTTCCGCTACATTGCTGCCTCACACCATTGCTGATGCACTTGGTGTTGACTGTTGCAAAGGCTTGTTATTCATGCATGCTGTGTCAGGCTGTGACACAGTCTCATCATTCAGCTCTATCGGAAAGAAAACCACGTGGGATGTCTGGCGGTCGCTACCCAACCTCACAGCTGTATTCATCCGCCTCTCTGACACTCCCGAAGAAGTTACAGAAGCCGACATGGAGGAGCTGGAAAGTTTGTTGTCCTTCTTTACAGCCGAACTTCACAAATCACCACGTAAACGCAGCAAGAAAGCAACTATTCTCACATGGCAATCGTAAAATAGAAAACATCCCACCATCCCGAGCGCACTCTACCAGCACGTCAAGGTGCATCATTCCAAGAGGTCACATCTGGGCTCAAGCAATGACGTCGAGCTCTAACTCTTCCAAGTCCATCCAGTTGGGGGTGGAAACTTGATGACGACGGGCACTGGATCCCCTTGTGGAGTGTACTTCCAGAAGCATCAAAGGGATGCCGTGAACTCGTGAAATGCATGTGCAAGAAACAATGCCACGGACGATGTCAGTGCCACAAAGCAAACCTAAAGTGCACACAACTGTGCTTTTGTGGTGGACAATGCACAACCAGGGAAAGTGAGTGACTTCATGTGAACTCAACGACCACGCATGTGGATTACATACATATAACAATATAGGACTCAGATAGTGCTGTGTGATTTACGTGTGATCGCATCATGTTCGCAAGGACATGGAAAAAAAAGTGTTCTCTACCATTTATAAGTGATGACATGCCCCTGAACAATTTAATTGTTATGCCGACGCAGTCCTAGACCTCTAGTTTATTATGAGATGTATTATATATGTGAGTAAGAAGACTTGTATTGCTGTTTTGTTGATATTAGTGGGGAGGATACCTGAAATAGATGTTCACTTCCGGTCAAATGACGGAACACGACATACGACGACAGATGGCAATAAAACGAAAACAATAAACACTTTTTAGGCAATGGCTATTGTATATAAGCTGTGCTACTGTTACTAACCATATAATATAGATATAATATATAGGACAGACACTAGATACAAACACTCACAAAATATGTTTACTCTACCAGCGGTAACAATATGATATTTGACCCCACCCATGTTCAACACCCTTTTTGAGTAGGAAACCTTGTTCTGACAACGTGGTTCCCATTAAATTCGGATTCAGCATACTCAAAAACCCCCAGAGACCAATTTATATGCTTTCTTCCAGAAGTGAACATCTATTTCACCTATCCGCTTAACTATATCGTAATTTTTCATAATAAATCTATGTAATTAACGTCTTAGAACAATTTCGAGACAACTGGTCTATACTTACACGTATATTTACAAATTATATATTTATATATAAAAATATTATATATATATATATATATATATATATATATATATATAAATTTATGTATTTATATATATATAAATACAATATATTTACACATTTATGCAATTTAACGTTTAACGCGCCTATGTTATATTATTCATAATTATACTAGATCCATTTAGTATGTTTTGGAGCTTAATTTTATCGTAGATGTAACTGGTTATTGTCAGGCTGCCGCCTTCACACCAGGACTGGCTGGTAAGGCTCTCGTCAACAGACGTTCTCGTGGCAAGAGTCAATCCAACAGGAATCGTGCTCGTGCTAGTGACTGAAGCTATGGTTACGGGCGGAATACATGGATAATTCGCCTGACGATTTTATGACTCTAACCACAAGTACGTTCGCGGTAGATTATATCCATATTTGATCTTGAAGTGGCAAGCTACATAATATCAAGAGCTCATAATAGAGATCTCTATTATGAGCTCTTGATAATATGCTATGGGGCATATGCTTCTGAGCATATTTAACAGCAGTGTAACCATTCCTTATGTGTATATTGTGCGGGGATGTTGCATGTTGTACAATCTTGTTCGGTGCTTATCAACCGATGGTGTGCAGCCGTGAGTACTCATAAGGTATCATGCATGATGCATTGCTCTGCGTGAATGTTTTTTTCTTATTTCAGAGAGATGATTGCGAACAGACATGGCTCATAGTACAGCGGATAAGCACATTGACCACTTTTGGTTAGAATTGTGAAACCTTGCACACGTTTACTACGGGAGGTCCTGATATAGTGCTATAACTTAAACATACTTATCCAATTTAGTAACAAAAAACTACTCATATGATTCGCATGTCTTTACGTTAATACAATGGCAGCAATTTATTTAGTGTATATTATTATGTATCTCTAATTCTAAAAAAATTGGTTGAAACAATGAAATGCGTAAAAATACTAGAAATTTTCCCTCCACTGGATAACCGATGCAACAAAAATTATTCAGTATGCTATACGTAAAAATGTTCCTGATTTAGTACACAAGCAGGTTATGTGAGCAAGATTGATGTTACAATAGTTCAATAGTGGTTGTATATATGCTTTATTACTAAACATAACACGTAATGGATGTATTACCGGCATTGTTTACAATATTGTGTAGCTTTGAGCGCGCGTAATACTCGTGTTCCTGATGGGTTTCTGATATACTACAAATTTAGCAGAAATGTAAAAGTTAAGAATTTATTTAGTGCAGGTATCTTTGAGTTGTAATAATCATGGGGTGAAGCAATGAAATGGATTCTTCGATGTGTCTAATTCTTGCATATAATCTGCATTCTGTATTACCTGCTTATATCTTATTATAAATATGATATATGATATACATATAATATATATATATATATATATATATATATATATATATATCAGGAGTTAATAATGACAAATGACGACAAATCAGGAGTTAATAATGACAAATTTGTCATTATTAACTCCTGATATATATATATATATATATTTATATTTATATAACAATAATAATGCTACACTTTCAGCATTTCAGTATAGTATAGACACAATACATTGCCTATCACATACACAAAGAACAGTGCAATGTAGTGCTGCCTTTCTGCAGGTGCATCGACCAGAACACATTTTTGCATTCACAATCAACTAGTTCCAAGCAGCATTGCTGCTTCAGGTAATGTTGTCCAAAATGGGCAATAGATTGCTCCCTCAAGTGTCTAATCCTAGGAAGTAGGGTCAGGAAACCAAGGCATAGGTACGTTGCGATGCCCCCAGACGAGGCCTCCCTGGTAAACTGCGCGCCTAAAGTACCGTAACAGTGATGGCGGGATTCCCTCGATTAATCGGTTCATTTTGGTGAAAACACGTTTTCGAGCGTTACTCACCTAAAATGCTATGAGAACAGCCTTGATTTATGTGTCAAAAAAAGAAAAATGTCGCAATGCATATTTATAAATTGACGTCTTTGATTTAATGTTATGTTGGTTGACCCCCCCCCCCCACCCTTATAATCCATAATCTGTGAACGCTCCGACATTACAACACTAAAACAAACATATTATACAATTATAAAAAAGGTCGTAATAGTAATTATATCTCTGCAGATGCTTAACATGCACCATAACAGCTAGTGAGAGAGATATATGAATTACACTGTGTCCTATGCATATATATGAGTATATGATATATTTAGAAAATAACTATACATACATTTATGCTAGTTCTGAACACTCTTACAGCGAAAAATCCGCAATCTATATACAAATATGCATAGGCGAGCGCCCATGCACGCACTTACGCACGCAAGCATGACCCCATGCCCGTTAGTACGTACGTACGATAGTCCGCGCACGCACGCACGCACGCACGCACGCTCGCACGCACGCACGCTCGCACGCACGTGCACATAAACACATGCGCCATTTTGACGGCCATCGCGTGAGAAAAATATGCTCTGCCACAAGACGGTAAAACACTGGAGTATGCATCCAAGTCGCTGACATCCACTGAGGAAAACTATACGCACAGATTGAGAAAGGTATGCCATATCGTTTGGTTGAGAGAGATTCCACCAGTATGTGTACGGTAAGCACGTTATAGTAGAGTCCGACTACAAACCGCTCGAGTTCATACTAAAAAAACACTAAACTGACTGCTGCACCAGCTAGGCTTCAACGAATGATGCTACGTTTGCAAAAATATGACATAGAGGTCACCCACATTCCCGAGAAGCATATAACCCGGTAGCAGGTACGCTCTCAAGATGGTTGGTCGATGAAACAGTGAGGACATAGGTGATGGAGCCGATACACAGGTGCACATGGTTATGACGAATGTCTCTGTGTCTGATAACAAGCTCTCTAAAATCAGAATTTAGACGAATGAAGACATTGGGCTATCTGAAGTCAAGCACGTTATCCTAAGAGGATGGCCAGGGCGTCGAGACAGATGTCCAACAGCAGCTCTCGACTACTGCAATCACAGAGACGAGTTGACCGTGATGGACGAAATCATCTTCAAAGGTGACAAGATTGTCGTCCCTAAGACCTTGAGACAAGAAATGCTAGCTCTCATACACCAAGGACATATGGGAATAGGGAAAACCCGACAAAGAGCAAGTGACATCATATCCTGACCTGGCATGAACCGCCAAATTGCAGACTTGATATCCAGTTGCACTATTTGCCAGACTTATAGAATGGCGAACACAAATGAACCGATGTTGCCTCACGAAGTGCCTGAGTGGCCGTAGTAGACCGTTACCGACCGCTGAGACCCATACCTTGCGTTGCTCGACTATCGCAATACACCTGTGGACAATCTTGCATCGCCGGCTCAACTGCTAATGAGTCGCCGACTGCGGTCTGTCCTACCATCCGCAGCACAGCAGTTGGAGCCACTAGTTGTGAGCACCGCACATGCTCGTGACAAACTCCTAGGTCCACTCAACCCAAAAGATGCGATACGCATCTAACAGGCGAACGGTCAGTGGAAGCCAGCCACTGTCACAAAATTAGCTGATGCTGACAGGTCGTACCACGTCCGCACAGAAGACGGAGACGAGTACAGGCGTAACAGACGCCATTTGCTTCTGACTACCCCATATAAGCCCAGGAATATCAGTCCATCATCAGGAGAGTCCCACGCTGCCGAACTGTCTGGCCCTGCACCACCAGTAGGCAGACACCCACCTGCGGGAGTACCCACTCCAGTGAAGGCCTCCGGCGACCTCTACCTTACCCGATCTGGCCGCTCCGTCACACCAAGAGACATTCTCGACGTATGAACTGTAGGGACGACTTGTGTGCGCATTTTTTCCATTGTACCAAATTATGTTGTGCTAATTGTGTTGCACCAAATTCTGTTAAGCCTATTATGTTATTAATGTGTTCATTTATGGCAAGCATCAGTGTCAGTTTACAACTGTATAATTGATCAATTATTGATCGTATATTCATTGTGCCAAGCATCACCGATTTTTCTATATGCAGGGACAGTCAATCTGTGCGCGATTTCAGTTGTTGTATCAAACATGATTATTCAGTACATTTAACCCAATTTCAGTTTTCACCCAACTACCTCCCATTGCTACCGACTGTGACATGGGCATACCATCAGCAATACCCAATCATATTGTAGGCGGAGTAAGTCCGTCTTACGAGAAGTGTATAGAAATGTTAACACTTATATTCACAAGATAAGAAAGTGTAGACAGTGCCACAAGAAATAGATTTATTCAGGAAAGCTCCTGCAGTTAATAGAATAATATACGTACGATAGTACACAAAGAGGTGCAGACAGTTAATACGGTGCGAGTGCGACTTACACAGCTATAAGAACTACGTTTAGAATTACAGAAAGATTATTGCTCATACTAAAAGATAGCTTAATTACTACGATAGAACAAATAAGAACACAAGACAGTTATAGGTCTATAGTGGCATATAGATCTATGTGCATGAGAAGAACCTTAAGCCATTAGGTAAGAAAGACTTACATACTCACGGACTGATAACAACGCACGTCGCAGGCACTGACAATGTTAGCACTCACACTAACTGTGCTTGCACGGAGCGTCTTATATATACACGCTTAATTTTAGCAACCGCAGATACTCCGTCCAAACAAGGAAACCATCCTTGCAACCCAAACTACCCAGCAGATGTGTCGATTTAGATTCCTATGTACACGGTCAGTTTATGTGAGTAATTGATCGCCCCATCCCTTACAAGGACGCCACGTCCGCTCGTGTATAAACGAGTATCTCCATTGTCGAATCTCTCCTCCCAGGGAGAGTCGAGACCCCGAGTTGCTTCTCAGTCGTGTGCTAAATGTGTAGACAAACAACCTTGCCACACTCACGCACAAACACTCCCGCCTGCCCTCGCAGACCGTGTTTCGCACATTTCCTCAACCTCGTTGCTCGTGCCTAGTTAGTCATTACAAGAATCAATCTGCGGTGCCGATAATCTGAACGGAGTTATGAAATTATTAACTGATTTAATTAATGCAAACCTCGTGTCTACAATATATTCATTACAATTTGTTGTTAAGGAAGGGTGAGATGTAATGTTATGTCGTATGCACCATACGTTCCGATAGATGGCGGGCGGAATGCAGGTATAGTTCCAGTATTTTCAATTGATATTGAACAACAATTTGAAATCTTAACAACAATTGCTTCCCCTAAATCCTTTGCTACTGAATTTTCTTGTCTTAAAACAGAGTAACTTATTAGTCTGGCAATTCTCACTTGGTCGCAGGTAAATAGAGAGTGCGCATCTATGATTTATGGAATTCTCGTCCTGATCGTATTATTGGACTAATTTGAAGGATGTATGAACCGTACTTTATTTACGTTTTTTGTCGGCATTCACTCTTATGCATTACTTCTACTAACTTAAAAAATGGAAACTGTCTTGTGTGTGTGTGTCGTGTGTGGTGTCCGTGTCGTCTGTCTTGTGTGGCTGTGTGGTGTGAAGAGACGAGATACGAGAGAGAGAGAGACGAGAGAAAGAGAGTGTGTGTGTGTGTGTGTGTGTGTGTGCGTGTGTGTGTGTGTGTGTGTTGGTGTATGCAATAGCGTAGCCAGCTAAAAAAATGCGAGGGTTCTTATTACAACAGCAGTGGAACTTTATACTATCGAAACAGGAAATGTCGGCAAAAACCGACAGCGCTCGCACTGTTTAGCGCGAAGCTCCTAATTAAGGGGGGGGGGTCTGGCGTAAAACCGTCCCCCATAAAATGTTTGAAAATGTAATGGCTCCAGCTAGGTGCGATTTCCCAGCACTTTGAAATAATATTTTTAGACATGAACTAATGGTTTTTTAGTAACATTTCGTCACATAACTGACTTCTGGACCCGATTTCACGAGAAAAATTAGTTTAAATCCTTAAATCTCAATTTAACTGTTATTGATTTGTAAAAGTTTAAATTAAAGATTTAAACTAATTTAGTGACGGTCACTTGGAACCCGGTTACATTTTTGGTCGTATAACAATAGTATTTCAATCTTATTGTAGCGTAGGCCTATATATATGTTGCACATGGAGTGATTATTTGGAAACTAGTTCCCAGAAACTAGCAACGGCTACTAAAACTCCATGTGCAAAATATATATACGCGACAATAAGATTGAAATACTATTGTTATACGACCAAAAATATTCCTATGAGCAGTGTTGCAATAAGCGGCTCACTGGGATTTGTGCTGCCCGAAACCGGGAAAGATTCACACGGCTGGTGGTGGGACCTGCATTGCTAACGTTCAACGCTGGCGCCATCTGTGGTTGCTTAAGACTATGCAGATAATCCTGGTAACTAACAATACACAGTGTGTTGTATGTTTAGGCATTTGACAATACACTGTGTATTGTTAGCGAGCTTTCAACAATACACTGTGTAATGTTAAACACCTTCTAACAATACACTGTGTATTGTAGTAGGTACCTATGAGCTTTCAACAATACACTGTGTATTGTTGAACACCTTCTAACAATACACTGTGTATTGTAGTAGGTACCTATGAGCTTTCAACAATACACTGTTTATTGTTGAACACATTCTAAAATACACTTATTATATATTTATTTTTTATTTTTTAATTAGTTTACTTTTTGATTTGTAAACTTGAAATTGACATTTATTTAAATGAATTTATTGAAATTATTTGATTGATTTTATTGAATTTATTGAA
>NW_014577646.1:42478-53270 GCF_000485595.1 Priapulus caudatus | reverse complement strand
GTGTGTGTGTGTGTGTGTGTGTGTGTGTGTGTGTGTGTGTGTGTGTGTGTGTGTGTGTGTGTGTGTGTGTGTGTATGTGTGTGTGTGTATTAAACATGGGCATATCCTTGAATTCTGGAGGGGTGCTGTTAATAGCAACGGGCGGGTTGAAGATACCCCTTTGATTTTTTGCCACAACTCCTCGCTCCTCGTTGTTGTCTTCCGTGTGATCACGGCTGCTGATGCTGCTCTGACTGTCGCCTGTAACCATGGCAACAACTCGTCGGTGCTGCAGCGGAGACGAGCGCGAGTGGGGGAGACGTGCGCAGATACGTTTACACCCAGAGCTACAAATGGACTCACAGTCATGCTGCTATATTTACATCCAGAGCTACACATGAACTCACAGAGTTACGCACGCTACATTTACACCAAGACCTACATGTGAACTTACACAGTCACACTGCTAAGTTTACACACAGAGCTACACGTAAACTCAGAGTTACGCCGCTATATAGTGTTTATATTGTGAATCCAGTGGAAGTGATGCAAGTGTAACTGAAATGATATGGAAGATGGCCAAATATGGAGCACTGGCCGCGCATAGAAGAGAAGTGCGCGCGGCAGAGGGAAATGAAAAGATAACATGGTGGATCCGTGCGCCATAATGAAAGCCAGCGCACGGATCCAAAGAAAAGACTAGGTGACAGAAAGTGTTCCACCTCAGGGTGGCATGTACGAACCGCCGCAGTATATATAGTCTATTTCACGCAGCTGTCCCTAATTATTTCCCAGTCCGCTGCGCCTTGATGAACAGTACTAGTAGAGTCCACTAAGTATTTGCACTCGTTAACGAAGCCTGCCAAAGGCCGTGTCACAAACGGGGCGGTGCCCGTGCATGGTTAATTCGTCAGTGATAACACTGATATACACATTGGCTCCCCCCCCTCACATCGGCAGTTAGGTGATGTCCTTAATTTGTTTGAACCCTACCAGGTGTTGCCTGGGACATCAACAGTTTGCTGCATGTATATCGAGCTTGTGACAAGGGCATGGGGAGCAATACGTGCACTGCCGTATACATAGACTGGTACGCTGCAGTTTGCTGCATGTCTATCGAGCTTGTGACAAGGGTTTGGAAACATTCTAGGCCTATTTTCACATTTGACATGGATTCTTCCGCTCACTCAAGATAGATGAAATAGTTCTATTTGTATTTTCATTTTCACAATAAGTGCACGAAATTTAACGAACTACAGCTTGTGATCTTCTATTTACATACCATATCGGATAAACACAAAAGTTTGCTTCGAACTGTTATAGTTGAAAACTTAACCACTTTTTGAGCGATCGACATAACCTGTAGAATTTGTATTGATAGTCATCGCCGTCTCGGTGTAAGTAGTCTGCTTCGCAGTCGGGTATCGTTTCACTCACAAAAAGGCGCGAACGTCCAGTACGCTTCTCTTTCCTTTCTGATGGGAATCGTATGGGTGAAAGGGGGGGGGGTGACAATATTTTAGAATTAAGTAAGTATATGTGGCTGAATTTGCTCTTAAAAGTTGTTCCTACGCGTTTTTCCCCGAGCAACGCCGGGTACCAGGCTAGTATATATATGCGTGCGTGCGGACTCACGTACATGCGTACTTATACGGGGGTTTGTGAGTGCTGGCTTGCGTACGTACGCACGCTAGTGTGTCTTACCGTATATGCGTTGACAGCTTCGCTTTTGACGTTTTCTTTGGTATAATGTTATATTCAAAAAATGATGTACGCGATTGTTTTTTTAACATTATTGTTAATATACACAAATGCAGCACACAGTACTTGCACAGATATAACGAACTACAGCTTGTGATCTTCTATTTACATACCATATCGGATAAACACAAAAGTTTGCTTCGAACTGTTATAGTTGAAAACTTAACCACTTTTTGAGCGATCGACATAACCTGTAGAATTTGTATTGATAGTCATCGCCGTCTCGGTGTAAGTAGTCTGCTTCGCAGTCGGGTATCGTTTCACTCACAAAAAGGCGCGAACGTCCAGTACGCTTCTCTTTCCTTTCTGATGGGAATCGTATGGGTGAAAGGGGGGGGGGTGACAATATTTTAGAATTAAGTAAGTATATGTGGCTGAATTTGCTCTTAAAAGTTGTTCCTACGCGTTTTTCCCCGAGCAACGCCGGGTACCAGGCTAGTATATATATGCGTGCGTGCGGACTCACGTACATGCGTACTTATACGGGGGTTTGTGAGTGCTGGCTTGCGTACGTACGCACGCTAGTGTGTCTTACCGTATATGCGTTGACAGCTTCGCTTTTGACGTTTTCTTTGGTATAATGTTATATTCAAAAAATGATGTACGCGATTGTTTTTTTAACATTATTGTTAATATACACAAATGCAGCACACAGTACTTGCACAGATATATACTTACTATTCATTTCGTTTATATCGTTGTATATTTGTTTGTTTTATTATTATTGACGATTATAGTACATGCGATGCGGTCTATACCACGGGAATATCAAGATATTTTTAAGTTATGATATAATTTGGAAAGATGCCGTTTTAACTAGTGATATCAACAGCAAGCAAAAGACTGTCCTGTAGGTGCACTGTCATCGTGATAGATCATAATCGTCTGAGGATTTACACAAGTTTTATATTATATATGTTTGTCTCTATGAAGAATAATACAATAGATAGTCTGTCAGGATCTGTCTATGTCATAAACATATGCGTCTGTCTATATATATATTGATAGTTTGTCCATTATATTACTCCTGTAAATGTATGTGTATTAGCATTCATGTTCCTATTACGAAGTACAATTATTCGGATCCGTAATTATGATAATACACAGAAATTGCTTTTCGATAAACGATTTAGGAATTTATTTGAGCCAATGTTTATATTAAGCTAATTCTACATTCAGATATTTATATAGATTCTACAAATTATTGGTAAAATTTTACGCTTTGTCCCGATATGGGGGTGAGATGTGAACATTTTGTTCTCACCGCTTACTATATATTGCTTATGGAATGACGGTGAAATTGTAAAATATCTACACTATCATCAGCATCCTCTATCTTGAACGGAATCCCATGAGTCATGTCTGTACTCGAGCATCTACCTAAAAAAGGAAAACCATTCATGCGTAATGCACAATACTTAATAGCTTATGAGTACTTATGTCTCTGCGCAATTTGTTGAGATACTCTACTATTAAATATGTTTGCAGGTATATGCCCATAGCTTATTATGTAGCTTTCCGCGTCACGACCGTTGATTGATATAAGCGAACGTACTTACGTATAGTGTCGATATCAAATCTTCTAGCCGTAATATCTTCCTCTGTAACCCTGTCCACCATAGCGGCCGTGTCCACCATAGTTGCGGTATCCACCATAGTTGCGGCGGTATCCACCATAGTTGCGCCCGTATCCACCATAGTTGCGGCCGTACCCACCATAGTTGCGGCCGTATCCACCATAGTTGCGGCCATATCCACCATAGTTTCGGCCGTATCCACGGCTGGGGTAGTACGAGCGAGACCTATACCCACCATAAGATGGTGTGACGGCGGCAACCTGACAATAACCATACATGTCTTAGATAAGGCTGTATAAATTACCAATTGGATCTAATATAATAGCGTGAAACGTTAACAAGTATGTAATTAAGCAGACCAGTTTTCTCGAAACGTTTTCTAACAGGTTATAATTTAATAGATTTACCGTAAAATAACATTGTTGTTAATGTTAATAAGCGTGGGTAAAAGGAAATTAATCACATGTTACTTGGTGAATTTGAGAAATAACGTTTGGCGCAATTATAGGTGCAACTGCGTTGTTGATTAAGCGAAATACAGTACATCACTCACATGGGTGCTTCTAGAATGGGGTTTAGAGGATTATAACGCTCCAGCCCCTCTTTCGCGACTGCACGGCTGATTATAAGCTTGTTTGGGGCAAAACATTTTTTCGGTAAAAATAGAGTTAAATACCTCGAAATCCAAACTATATAGTTCAAAATCAATCGAATTGCAAACGTAGGCCTACACTAAAAAAACTGTTTGTGTTGTATCTGTATGTACTGTTTCTGTTATGTTGTATCTTCAACCCGCCCCTTATTAACATACATTGTAACAAAAATGGTTTTTGTCATTTAGCTCCACTAATTCCGTCGTTTAGGATCAATATTTGACGCAGACTCGTTAAAGATCAGAGAAATCTCTTGCTGATACAAAATGTATGTGGGGCATTCTTACATTTCAGTTAAAGTTGGTGGGCCGAGTCCGTTGTCTACAACGGAGAATTTGTTACTACCAAGACAGTGATTGGAGGTTTCGCGTGTTTTAGGTGTTTTCAACCAGGTGTGTAAGAGGAAACTAAAGAATGCTTCGTGCTAGTTATTGGTAAACAGAGCGACGTCATCGAGTCGGGTTGAAACACGCATTGTGAGCGCGTTTCAAAACCTGATTAGCATCGGTGTCTTATGCACAAGTGCATTCATCAGTATCTGACTGCGTCCGTGAACCTTCGGCACAATTTTACCAGCTATGTTCAATAATCGAATAAAACATAGATACCGTAAAAATCTCTAACTAAATGTATGGTTTATACGTACCATCAACATTAGGACAACGAGTCCGCAGATTATAGATACGGCTTTCATATTGACCTGTAAACCAAATAAAGAAATGTATATTAACCGAAATATTAAACGATTTACTCTGTTTTATAACTAGCCAACGGAACCTTGGCCAACAAAATTGATTAGGAAAGAAAAATTTTATTATTGTCTACAGATAATAGTTTAATGTCAATAGGAAATAAATGAAACATGATTCTAAACGTTTACGACTTAGAAAACCATAGAAAACTATTTACACTTACTTTTCGGCGAGCTCAGATAACAACTGACAGGGAAACGCTGCAGATAATGTTGATGTTTGCATATCCTTCTCTATTTATACAGTTTTGTGTGGGTGTGTGACCCACGTGAGTGTAGAAAACAGGTTGACTTTTCAGTATTATGCGGCACGACTTTTGCTGCCCTCCAGCAACCGTCGTGACACTCGAGATTTATTCCTCTCTTGTTATTCCTCTGTCCTGCATCACGACTTTGCGCTTAGTTGGTATGAACAGCGTGCTTGGCTCACAATGAGCACGAAGGTCACATGGGACATCGTAACTATAATCACTTGCCCAGTTATAGTGACAGCTCAAGGTAACGGCAAAGTTTGAGGATAAGAAAGGACGGGTTTTACTTTTTCACGTGCATGAATTACTGCATAGGTTCACGCTACGTTGTCTACAGCCTATTCGAATTTTATCGAGTCTATTTTGTAGCGGAAAAATGAAATGCACTATCGCAATAGCAATTCTGATCAAAGTGGTTTATAATTGCCAGTATAAAATCAAGGTCCATAGCTGAAAATTGCCTATTTACGACCCCGTTTATATGTAATTTATATCAAAGCGCCATAGAGAGAAATAACATCAAGAGCGTATAAAGAAGGTGTGTGTGTGTGTGTGCGTGTGTGCCGAGAGATTTGTTTGTATCAAACATGATTAATTCAGTACATTTAACCCAATTGCAGTTTCACCACAACTACCTCCCTTATGCTACCGGACTGTGACATGGGCATACCATCAGCAATACCCAATCATATATCCATTACAATTTGTTGTTAAGGACGGGTGAGATGTAATGTTATGTCATACGTTCCGATAGATGGCGGGCGGAATGCAGGTAGTTCCAGTATTTTCAATTGATATTGAACAACAATTTGAAATCTTAACAATAATTGTTTCCCTAATCCTTTTTGCTGACTAGACTTTTCTTGTCTTATAAAACAGAGTAACTTATTTAGTCTGCATTTCTTCACTTGGTTCGCAGGTAAATATGAGAGTCGCATCTATGATTTATGGAATTCTCGTCCTGATGTATGTATGTTGATAATGTTGATGGTATGTATGAACCGTACTTTAGTTACAGTTTTTTGCGGCATTCATGCTTTATTCGATTACTCTACCTAGCTTAAAAAAGATTAGGAAAGTGTGTGTGTGTGTGTGTGTGTGTGTGTGTGGTGTGTGTGTGTGTGTGTGTGGCTGTGTGTGTGTGTGTGTGGCGTGTGTGTGTGGTGTGTGTGTGTGTGTGTTGTGGTTTTGTTTGTGTGTTTTGTTTGTGTGTGTGTGTGTGTGTGGTGTAGTGTGTGTGTGGTGCTGTGTGTGTGTGTGTGTGTGTGGTGTGTGTGTGTGTGTTGTGTGTGTATGGGGTATGCGAATAGCGTAAGCCAGCTTAAAAAACATGTGTGTGTGGGGGGTGGGGGGGTTTATTTGACAGCCAGCAGTGAAATTTACTATCGAAAACGAGAAATGTCGGCAAAGACGTACAGCGCTCGCACAGACTGTTCCAGCGCGAATAGCACCTAAGGGGGGGGGGCGGGGCTAAAAGTCTGGCGTAAAACCGCTCCCCCAATAAAATGTTTGAAAATGTAATGGCTCCAGGTGCGAGTTTCCACAGCACTTTGAAATGGGTATTTTTTGATGGACATGGAACTAGATGGAGTTTGTTTTAGTAACATTTCGTCGACATAACTGACTTGCTTGGACCCGAATTTCACGAGAAAATTAGTTTTTAAGTCCCTTAATCTCAATTAGGCGTTAATCTGATTTGTAAAAGTTAAATTGAAATGATTTAAACTAATTTAGTGAACTGTCACTTGACCCGGCTTATCATATTTGGCTCGTATCAACAATAGTATTTTCATATCTTATTGTACGTAAGCCTATAAATATTATTAGTTGCACATGGGATTTGTAGTAGCCCGTTGCTTAGTTTCTGGAACTAGTTTCCATTGTGATTATTTGAACAGTTCCCAGACAACTAGGCACGCTTACTGAAAACTCCATGTGCAAAATATATATACGCAAGACAAATAAGTGAAATACTGATTGTTATGCGACCACCGAATAAAAACTAGACAGAGAGGCACTGAAAGAGAGTGCATACTCCCGAGCGTGTAACATGTATACATGTGTATAGAAAACGACTGGCTCGCTGTCTGGTCTGCTGGCTGAATAACGCCCTAAGCGAGCTGCTGCTCTGACTGGACGCCGCTAAGGCGAGACTTGCTGCTGACTGGACCCCCTAGAGGCGAGCTGGTGCTGATCGATCGAATTCGTTGATGCGTGTGTTATAAACAGCTGGACTCGCTGCTTGGCTACACACATCACACGAAACACACACACCGAGCGATTGCATGACCTCCGCGTTTGCACGCGGAGGGTAATAGTCTCCGGAACACCCATGAGATTGTACTACGCTTATAAGCAAGCCTTTCAGCGGAACTTCCCGGATCACGCGCGGGGGGGGCAGAATCCCCTGGCTTTACGCCTCTGGTGTGTGTGTGTGTGTGTGTGCTGGTGTGTGTGTGTTGTGTGTGTGTGTGTGTGTCGTGACGTGTTGTGTAGTGTGATGTGGTGTGTGTGTGTGTGTGACGTGTGATGTGTCGTGTGTGTGGCGCGCGGTCGTGTGTGGTGTGTGGTGTGTGTGTGTGTGATGTGTGTCGTGTGTGACGTGTGTGTGTGGTGTGTGTGTGTGTGTGTGTGTGTGTGCTGTGTGTGACCGTTGTGTGTGGTGTGTGTGTGTGTGTGTGTGTGTACTGACGTGTGTGATTGTGTGTGTGTGTGTGTGTGCTGTGTGTGCTGTGTGTGTGGTGGTGTGTGTGGTGAACGTTGTGTGTTGTGTGTGCGTGTGTGTGTGTGAGTGTGACGTGTGCGTGTGTAGTGTGTGTGTGTGTGACCTTGTGTCGTGTGTGTGTTGTGTGTGTGTGTGTGTGTGGTGGCGGTGGTGTGGTGGTGTGTTATGTGTATATTAAAAATGGGCATATCCGTGAATTCTGGAGGGTGCTGTAAATAGCAACGGCGGTTAAGATACCCCTTTGATTTTTTGCCACAACTCCTCGCTCCTCAGCTGTTGTCACGTCGTGATCACGGCTTGCTGATGCTGCCTGACTTGTCGATCTGCAACGATGGCTAACACTCGCGGTGCTGGCACAGCGGAGAACGAGCGCGAGTGGGGTAGACGTCGCCAGAGTACGTGTTGACACCCAGAGCTACAAATTGACTCACAGTCCATGGCTGCTATACTTTACATCCAGAGCTACACGATGAACTCTCACAGAGTTTACCACGCTGGCATTGACGACGCAAGAACCTAACATGTGAACTTACACAGTCACAACTGCAGTTTACACACAGAGCTACACGTAAACTCTCAGAGTTACGCCGCTAATATAGGTTTATATTGTGAATCCAAGTGGAAGTTGAATGGCAAGTGTAAGCTGAAATGATACTGGAAGATGGCCAAATATGGAGCACTGGCCGCGGCATAGCAGCAGAAGTGCGCGCGATGCAGAGGGGAAGATGAAAGAAGAGTGAACATGGTGGATCCGTAGCGCCATAATGAATAGCCACGGCAGCAGGATGCCCAAAGAAAAGACTAGGTGACAGAAAGTGGTTCCAAACCTCAGGGTGGCATGTCACGAACCGCGCAGTATATATAGTCTATTTCACGTCAGATGTCAGAAGGTAGAAGTTATAACTCTTAGAGCTACGCCCGCTAATATAGTGTTTATATGTTGAATCCGAGTACGCTTCTCTTCCTTTCTAGGATTGGGGAGCGTATGGGTGAAGAGAGGTGGGGGTGACACATATTTTAGATCTACATAAGTAATGTGGCTGAATTGCTCTTATAAGTTGTTCCTACGCGTTTTTCCCCGAGCAACGCCGGTACCAGGCTAGTATAATATAATATATACTATCTATTACCCTCCTCCACGACGAGTTTGAGTGGGCGTCTGATGTTCGAGGATCGTGCGGTTTTTAACACATTTTATCTCTCACTTTAGTTGAGGCATGGTATTGTACAGTAAACCGAATATAATTGAATATTTATGACTCGAGTCATATATCAATATTTGTTTCAAAAAGATTGTCTAATATAGTATAAAAATCTGAATTTTACCTTAAATGACATGTAATCTTTCAAAAAAAGTGAAATGAGGTTGATTTCATATACAATTTGAGCTTATTTAGATATTATTTTTGAAAATATTATCTGGTTGTAAAGCATGAATAATAAGTGAAATTCCTGAAAAAAATGTATGAGTCAGTTTGGAAGATATAATTTGCTCTTTGAAAGGTCAGTGGACGGCGGCGGGCACCGGTTACAGCCTCCGCGTTGTCAAATATTGCACACGACGCGCGCCCAACACCACATTCCAACACACGCGCGCCCGCACGCACACACCGCATCACACACATACGGGCAATACGCACGCACATGCAACACGCGCACGGCCACGGCACCAACACAATACCAACATTTTCACACACACGGGCGTGCAAGACACATTACCACACGCACGCGCACACCACACAACACACACACACACACACACACACATCACACACACACAGACAACACACATCACATATCACACACATACAACTGCAGCCGTCTCTCGTTTGGGGTTTCGTCTCACCAGCTTGTGGCGCAGTGATTGGCTTATTATTATACACGCGCACCAGCAATGGCTTTGGTGTGTGCGTGTGTGCGCGTGCCGGTGGGCGTGCGTGGCGTGCCGTATCGTGCGTTAGTGTGGCTTGCTATGCAGGTGAAGGCACCCACCTAATTAAAGTGCTTATTATTGATACCTTTAATCTACATTTAAGTAACGTATGTTTATCATTAAACGCCGTGGACGAAAACACATTAATTTTTAACAGCAATTTCAAAATGTTAGGCATGTATAGTGTTGGTATGTGTGTGCTCTTAGACAATCGAAACGCGTCTAAAAATGTGAGAGGCATTGGGAAGCCGGGTAAGCGCGGGCTCGGTTACACCTCCGCCGTTGTCAAATGTTGCACACACGCGCGCACGCCATGCCACACACGACGCATTCACACACATACAGGCATGCGTACGCACAATCACACGCGACGCCATACCACATTTACACACACACGGGCTGCGGCGATCAGCACACACCGGGCTGCACAACGCACACCCACACCACACGCACACGTACATATACACACACAGCACACACACAAACACACACACACACACAGCACACACACCGCACACACAACGCAACACACACTACGCACGCAACACGCACCACCACACACACAAACAACACACACACATACAATACATACGATACATGTACAGTTGTTACACACACGCACGACACATCAACGCACGACACACACGACACACACACACACATCCACACACACACACACAGACGACACACACACACACACTCACACACAGCCAACACACACACACACACACACAAACAAGCACACACACCACACAGCCAATACATAACATACATGTAACCAGTTGTTACACACGCGCGACACACGTGCACGTTTTGCGGTAGCAGGTGATTCACATGCTGTGATTCGGACTGGCGCATGCGATTTGGCGATCTTAAAAATTTGGTGCGGGTTTGCGATGAGAAGGCACGTCAGATCACGAAGGTGATTCAGGTACTCTGGCTTGGACTGCGATGCGCATGCGGATTTTGCGATCTTAAAAGTTGGTAGCTGGGTTTCCGCGATGAATGCGAAGTTTGCTTCGGGCACATAACTCTTTTTAGGAGATAAAATTGCCTGAAAAAGTCACTTTAAACGTACCGAAAAATCGCGTTTCTGAACGTAAGCGGAATCTAGTCGCGACGCCCAGAAGGGGCCCCAGCTCGATTCGCGCGAGCACACGCG
>NW_014577646.1:33552-42453 GCF_000485595.1 Priapulus caudatus | reverse complement strand
CTGTTCCTGTGTGTGTGTGTGTTGTGGTGTGTGTGTGCTGTGTGTGCGTGTGTGGCGACGGTGTGTGTGGATGCTGGTGTGTTCCCGAGCCCAGCTGTTGGGAGCAGTCTTTATTGTGAGCACTCGCACATGGCTCCGTGACAAACTCCTAGGTCCACGTCAACCCAAAGATGCGATACGCATCTAATCAGGCGAATATACCGGTTCGCTGGCGAAGCCAGCCACTTGTCACAAAATTAGCTTGATCGCTGCTAGGTCGCTACCACGTCCGCCACAGAGACGCGAGACGACGTACAGGCGTAACAAGGGACGCCATGTGCTCTCTTGACTACCCCATATAAGCCCATGGAATATTGCAGTCCATCATGCAGCGAGCAGTTCCCACGCTGCCGAACTGTCTGGCCCTGCCCCACCACCAGTAGGCGACACCCACCGCGGATAGTGTGAGTACCCACTTCGCAGTTAGGAAAGGCCTCCGCGACCTCTACTTTTACCGCTGCCGAGTCTGGCCGCTCCGCTCACACTAGAGACATTCTCGACGCTATGAACCGTGTAGAAACGACTTTGTGTGGCGCGACATTTTTTGGCCTGGATTGTACCAATTTTCATGTGTATGTTTGCTAATTCGGCCTGCACTACCAATTCGGGCTTAGCGTAAGCCTATTATGTTATTATGTGGTTCACCTTTATGACAAGGGCATCGTGTCGAGTTACAAACTGTATAATGATGCGACATTATTGCATATATTTCGTTAGTGTGACAAGCATCACGATTTTTCTATATATCAGGGGGATAATGGTAAAATCTTGTGCGCGATTTCAGTTGTTTGTATTCAAACATGGATTTATTTCAGTCACATTTAACCCAATTGCTAGTTGGACCACAAAAAAAACAACTTACCTTTTTTTCCTGTTTGCCTACGACTGCTGGACATGCGGCATAACCATCAGCAAATACCCACAATCATATATCTCGATGTCTACAATTTGTTGTTACTTAAGCGCACGCTGTGAGTGATGTAGATGTTTATGTCATACGTTCCGATAGCATGTGCGCGCGCGGACATGCAGTAGTTCCAGTATTTTCATGTATTGATATTTGAACAACAATATTGAATCCTTCAACAATAATTGTTTCCCTAATCCTTTTTGCTGCACTAGACTTTTTCTTGCTCTTATAAAACAGAGTAAACTTATTTAGTCGTGCATTTTCTGTTCACTTTGGTCGCAGCGGTAAATATGAGAGTCGCATCTATCGATTTAAAATGGAATTCTCGTCCTGCATGGTATGGTATGGTCAAAGGTTTCTTGATTCAATGTTGATGCCGTATGGGATGAACCGGGTACTTTAGTTCTGGTTAGTATTTGCGGCATTCGTGCCTCTTATTCGATTACTCTACCTAGCTTAAAAACAGATTAGAAAAATGTGAGGTGTGTGTGTGTGAGTCTGTGTGTGTGTTGTGTGTGGTGCGTTTGTGTTTGTGTTTGTTTTGCTTTGTGTCGTGTGTGCTGTGTGTGTGCCGGTGTGAGGGGTTGTTGTGCTGTGTGTGTGCTGATGGTGGGTGTGCTGTGTGTGCCTGTGCTCTGGGGGTGAAGTCGGCAATAAGCCCGTAGCCAGCGTAGAAAAAAAAGTGGTGTTGTGTGCTGGGGGGGGGTTCTTATTACAACAGCCAGCTGAACACTTTATCACTGATCGCGAAACAGGCATGAATGGCTGGGGCAAAACCGAACAGCCGCTCGCACCTGTCTCTGATTCCGCGAAGCACCCTAGGGGCCCGGGGTGTGTGGGGCGCGGGTTCTAAAGGTCTCGGGCGTGTAGATTAACCCAGCTCCCGATTACAAATGTTTTGAAAAGGTAATGGCCTCTAGGCTGGCGATCTTGGCTGCCAGCACTTGTCGTGAGAATGGTTATTTTACGGCATGAACTAATGGTGATGTCTTAGTAACATTTCGCCTCACGATAAGCTGACTTCTGCGACCCGATTTTCACGAGAGAGTAATTGACGTGTTTTAATATCCTGTGAGAGTCTCAACTCTTGTCAGCCTGTTATGCTTGATTTGTAATTAAGTTTAACATTAAAGTTATTTAAACTAATTTTAGGTGACTGTGCACTTGAACCGGTTACATTTTTGGGTCGGCTTATAAACAATGGGAGGCTATTTCCACATGGTCGTTATTGTAGCACGTAGGCCTAATGGTAGTATGACTGCTTGCCCAGCAGTGGAGTGCATTATTGGAAACTACGTTCCCAGGCGAAGTCAAACTTGAGCACACACCGGCTGCCGCTACGGTCAATAACTTCCATGACGTCAAGGAACACTAATATATACGCGACAATTAAGAATTGATACAATGGACTATGTTGTTATACGCGACAAACAATAAATAATCCCGCGGCTAACACCATAATTCTCTACCGCTTATAAGCATGACCGTTTCAGCAGAACTCCCGCAATCAGGCGTCGTCGGGGGGCGAGCGGGCGGGGCGCTCAGGATCCTCCTGGCTACGCCTGCCTGATGTGTGTGCGTGCATGCTGGGGTGGAGGGGGAGGGGCCTGTGTCGGCCTGTGCGGTGTGGGCTGTGCTGGTGGTGTGCCCGCCGCAGCGGGTGCGGCTGGGCTCGCTGTTGCCGGCTCCGGGCTGCTGCTTGTGGTGGCTGTGTGGCCCGTGTGTGTGGTGTGTTTGCTGACGTGTGCCTGTGTAGCTTAGCCCAGGGAGTGGTGGTAGTGTGACGTGCTGTGTGGTGTTGTGTGTGTGGTGTGACGTTTTGTGTGTGTGTGTGCGTGTGTGTGTGGTCGTGTATATGCAGGGTCGCTACGTTGATCGCCAATATGTAGCGGTAGGGGACGTTTACTGAACGCCAACCATGCTAGCCTTCTTTGCCTCCAGTTTTGGTTAAGATCCGCCACATTATTAGATACGGGATTATGGTGCCCAGAGTTTATTAACAATGATGAGACGGGGTCGTTGGGGTGATGGCAGCAGAAATGAGACATCTAGCCTGCCCACGCCCAATGACTCGCCAACTGTGGCGCCCTGACTTGAATAGTGGTAATCGACCGCGGTTTTCGTTCAAGTTGTTGATGAATAGAATTGTTAACACACATTCACATACTTCTACATCGGAAACCATTCATGATGCTCAATGCACGGTTTCGGAGGAGATACGTAAAACGACACTTCGGCTCCTTCCACTATTATATAGTAGATGCGTGCGTGCGGACTCACGTACATGCGTACTTATACAGGCGTTTGTGAGTGCTGGCTTACGTACGTACGCACGCTAGTGTGTCTTACCGTGTATGCGTTAACAGCTTCGCCTTTGACGTTTTCTTTGGTATAATGTTATATTCAAAAAATGATGTACGCGATTGTTTTTTTAACATTATTGTTAATATACACAAATGCAGCACACAGTACTTGCACAGATATCTATACTTACTATTCATTTCGTTTATATCGTTGTATATATGTTTGTTGTAGTATTATTGACGATTATAGTACATGCGATGCGGTCTATACCACGGAAATATCAAGATATTTTTAAGTTATGATATAATTTGGAAAGATGCCGTTTTAACTGGTGATATCAACAGCAAGCAAAAGACTGTCCTGTAGGTGCACTGTCATCGTGATAGATCATGAACGTCTGAGGATTTACACAGGTTTTATATTATATATGTTTGTCTGTATGAAGAATGATACAATAGATGGTCTGTCTAATATATGGATCTGTCTATGTCATAAACATAAGCGTCTGTCTATATATATATATATTGATAGTTTGTCTATTATATTATTACTCCAGTAAATGTATGTGTATTAGCATTCATGTTCCTATTACGAAGTACAATTATTCGGATCAGTAATTATGATAATACACAGAAATTGCTTTCCGATAAACGTTTTAGGAATTTATTTGAGCCAATGTTTATATTAAACTAATTCTACATTCAGGTACTTGTATAGATTCTACAAATTATTGGTAAGATTTTACGCTTTGCCCCGATATGGGGGTGAGATGTGAACATTTTGTTCTCACCGCTTACTATATATTGCTTATGGAATGACGGTGAAATTGTAAAATATCTACACTATCATCAGCATTATCTATCTTGAACGGAATCCCATGAGTCATGTCTGTACTCGAGCATCTACCTAAAAAGGGAAAACCATTCATGCGTAATGGACAATACTTGATAGCTTATGAGTACTTATGTCTCTGCGCAATTTGTTGAGATAGACACAATTTAAACATCGTATATAGGATGGTTACTCTACTATTAAATATGTTTGCAGGTATATGCCCATAGCTTATTATATGTAGCTTTCCGCGTCACGACCGTTGATTGCATAAGCGAACGTACTTACGTATAGTGTCGATATCAAATCTTCTAGCCGTAATATCTTCCTCTGTAACGGTTTCTACTGTAGCGGCCATATCCACCATAGCGGCCGTATCTACCATAATTTCGGCCGTATCCACCATAGTTTCGGCCGTATCTACCATAGTTTCGGCCGTATCCATAGCGTCTGGGGTAGTACGAGCGATGCCCATACCCACCATAATCAGTTGGTGTGACGGCGGCAACCTGACAATAACCATACATGTCTGAGATGAGGCTGTATAAATTACCAATTGGATCTAGTATAATGGCGTTAAACGTTAACAAGTATGTAATTAAGCAGACCAGTTTTTTCGAAACGTTTTCTAACAGATTATAATTTAATAGATTTACCGTAAAATAACATTGTTATTAATGTTAATAAGCATGGGTAAAATGAAATTAATCACGTGTTACTTGGTGAATTTGAGAAATAACGTTTGGCAAAATTATAGGTGAAAATGCGTTGTTGATTAAGCGAAATACAGTACATCACTCACATGGGTGGTTCTAGAATGGGGTTCAGGGGATTATAACGCTCCAGCCCCTCTTTCGCGACTGCACGGCTGATTACAAGCTTGTTTGGTGCAAAACATTTTTTCGGTTAAAATAGAGTTAAATACCTCGAAATCCAAACTATATAGTTCAAAATCAATCGGATTGCAAACGTAGGCCTACACTAAAAAAACAGTGTTGTATCTTCAACCCGCCCCTTATTAACATACATTGTAACAGGAATGGTTTGGTTTTTGTCATTTAGCTCCACTAATTCCGTCGTTCAGGATCAATATTTGACGCAGGCTCGTTAAAGATCAGAGAAATCTCTTGCTGATACAAAATGTATGTGGGACATTCTTACATTTCAGTTAGAGTTGGTGGGCCGAGTCCGTTGTCTACAACGGAGAATTTGTTACTACCAAGACAGTGATTGGAGGTTTCGCGTGTTTTAGGTGTTTTCAACCAGGTGTGTAAAAGGAAACTAAAGAATGCTTTGTGCTAGTTATTGGTAAACAGAGCGACGTCATCGAGTCGGATTGAAACACGCATTGTGAACGCGTTCCAAAACCTGATTAGCATCAGTGTCTTATGCACAAGTGCATTCACCAGTATCTGACTCTCACCAGCGTCCGTGAACCTTCGGCACAATTTTACCAGCTAAGTTTAATAATCGAATAAAACATAGATACCGTAAAAATCTCTAACTAAATGTATGGTTTATACGTACCATCAACATTAGGACAACGAGTACGCAGATTATAGATACGGCTTTCATATTGACCTGTAAACCAAATAAAGAAATGTATATTAACCGAAATATTAAACGATTTACTCTGTTTAATAACTATAGCCAACGGAACCTTGGCCAACAAAATTGATTAGGAAAGTAAAATTGTATTATTGTTAACAGATAATAGTTCAATGTCAATAGGAAATAAATAAAACATGCTTCTTAAAGTTTACGACTTAGAAAACCATAGAAAACTATTTACACTTACTTTTCGGCGAGCTCAGATAACAACTGACAGGGAAGCGCTGCAGATAATGTTGATGTTTGCATATCCTTATCTATTTATACAGTTTTGTGTGGGTGTGTGTTCTACGTGATTGTAGAAAACAGGTTGACCTTTCAGTATTATGCGGCACTACTTTTGCTGCCCTCCAACAACTTTATTATTTAAATCCTAGCAGATTTATTATTTAATGTGCCTGTCATTCATGTGCCCTGCATCACTTGCGCTTAATTAGTATGAACAGCATGCTTGGCTCCAGATGAGCACGAAGGTCACATGAGCCATCGTAAACTATAATCACTTGCCCAGTTATAGTGTCAGCCAAAGGTGAGGGTAAAGTTTGAGGATAGGAAAGGACGGATAGGATGCTTTTTCACGTGCATGAATTACTGCATAGGTTCACGCTACGTTGTCCACAACCTATTCGAATTTTGTAGCGGAAAAATAAAATACACTATCGCAATAGCAATTCTGATCAAAGTGGATTATAATTGCCAGTATAAAATCAAAGTCCATAGCTGAAATCGCCTGTCTACGACCCCGTTTATATGTAATTTATATCAAAGCGTCATAGAGAGAGATAACATCCACGCACGCACGCCGTCACACACTCATACAAACACACACGCACACATTCGCACACACCACACACACCGCAACACACACACACTCACTCACCTTCATGACACGCAGGCACACGCACACGCACGACGCACAGCACACACTAAAATACACACTCCACACGATCACACACACACACACACACAATGCACACCCACACACACACACACTCACGCACAACCGACACACACACACACACACACACACACACACACCAACACAGAGACAACATCACAACCACACATCCGATTGACACAACCACACACACACACTCACAACACACAGCCACACAACACAACAACCACCAGCAAACTGAGTCATGTATCCACCGGTGACACCAGACAGAGTGTACCAACCCATCACACACGACCCACCCATTGACCCACGACACACACACACAGCACCACAACACGACACACCATGTTCACACACACATACGCATGCACGCACACACCATACACCACACACCAACAACAACAGTGTACATCACAAGCCCGACCCACACACACCCGCACACACAAGCACACATACACCACATCACACGACGCACGACGCACGAGGACACGCACGCACGGCCCACGTCGACGCATCACACATACATACAGCACACACGACCACTTAACACACACACACACACACACACACACACACACAGCACCCGACACACACACACACACACACACAATGCACCGCAGCTTTACCTCTTCCACCATCTTTCGCTTCGTATTGTCTTACGCGCACGCAACCCCATAGTTGTACGCTGCAAACGAATGTAATTGTGTATGTGTGCGTTTTTATCCGTCCGTAGTAGACTCAGATGTCAACGTTCATGTGCTGAAGCCCTGTTCGCTTTAACGAGGATTGTAAATGTACAGACCATCTCTCCCCGCCCCGAGTAACCCTGTCTCTCTCTCCCCCGCTTTCAGGTGGTCCGTGGATGGTTCAGGGTCCGTGGGATGGCTTTCAAGGCACCGTGGCATGGCTTTCAGCCGGGTCCGTGGATGGGCTTCAGGGTCCGTTGATGGGCTTCAGTGGTCCGTGGATTGGGCTTCAGGGGGTCCGTGAAAGGGTTCGGAGGGTCCGTGGATGGGCTTTAGGCGGTCCGTGGACTGGCTTCAGGGGGTCCGTGGATGGCTTCAGGGTTCCGTGAACTCCAGTGTATCACAATTTTTGTGTTATGTGCTTTATCATTTTCTGAGGGAAGGGTTAGATAGCTTTCACCAGATTCTCAAAGGGTCCGGTCTGTACTTCCAAAAAGGTTAAGAACCACTCATTTCGAGCTGCTGCTGTTGCCGGTGGTGATGGTGCTGGTGGTTTGTGGTGATGCTGGTCTGCTGCTGCGCGGCTGCCGTGTGATAATGGTTGGTTGTGGTGATGCTGCTGCTGCAATCTCGGGTGTAATGGTGGTGATGTGGTTGGTGGTGATGCTCGCTGCTGCAGCTGCATGGTGGTGATGGTGGTGATGGTGCGTTGTGTGATGCTGCTGCTGCAGCTGGGTGAATGGTGGTGATGGGTGGTGTGTGATGCCTGCTGCGCTGCTGTCTGCCGCTGTTGATAATGGTGGTTTGTGGTGATCTGCGCTGCAGCTAGTAGGTATGGCGTGATGGTGGTTGTGGTGATGCTAGCTGCTGCAGCTGTGGCGATGATGTGTGGCTGGTTGTGGTGAATGCTAGCTAGCTCTACACAACACCCGTGGTAGTGGGTGAGGTGATGGTGGATGGTTTGGATGGTGGTGTGGTGGGCGCTGCTGCTCGTAGCGGTGGTGATGCTGCTGCTCGCTGTTGCTGCAGGTGGTGGTGGATGGTAGTTGTGGTATGCCCTGCTGCTGTCAGCCGGTGGTGATGGTGATGATGGTGATGGTGGTGATGGGGTGATGTGGTTGGTGGGATGCTGCTGCTTACCGGTGGTGATGCTGATGGTGGTAGTGTGGATAATTTTATTATAAGGTCGGGCGGCGCTGCTGTGGCCCGGTGTTGCGTGTTACGCCGGGCGTCGGCGGCGCGACTCTGCCGATGTAGGTAGGGTCACGGGGCAAGCGACGATGCGGAGTTTTTCTACCTTCTGCGCGTTTTGTAGAGTCACGTCATGTTGGCACTAGTGATAAATGAGGGTTAGACCAAGGTCGCGCACTATCTTCCCCCGCGTTCTATCCCTGCGACGATCCGAGGCGAGCGCCACAACACTGCAGGCTAGCTACTGCTGCTGCTAGCTCTGTGAGATATGAGCCGCGTTTTTTTTCCTGTTGCCTTCGACAAACCAGTTGTTGTTTATTAATTCTGAATATGACCGCACAGCGGCTGTCCGTTGGACGTGCACTCACGCCGCGCAAAACTGGATGGCGGACCGCGTAAGCGCCGTCTGTAGCCGAGAGCGCGCAACTTGT
>NW_014577646.1:27946-32600 GCF_000485595.1 Priapulus caudatus | reverse complement strand
ACGCACGCACGCACGCACGTACGCACGTACGCACGCGCGCGCACACGTGTGTGTGTGTGTGTGTGCGTGTGTGTGTGTGTGTGGGTGTGTGTGCGTGTGTGGGTGTGTGTGTGTGTGTGTGTGTGTGCGCGTGTGTGTGTGTGTGCGCGCGTGTGTGTGTGTATGTGCGTGCGTGTGGCGGGGGCCAGCTTCAGCATAGCTGTAAACCGATGCGAACCACTACGAGCAACGCCATTAATTTCGTTTGGACAGCGGCGTCCTTGAGCTATTTAGCGGCGTACACAACACATGGTGACATATTTGTCCTTCAATGTGTTTGTGCGTTGTCCGCATGGGCATGTTTACGAGCGTGTGCATGGGCATGGGGGGAGTGTGGGTGTGTATGTGGGTGTGGGTGTAGGTGTGTGAGGGTGTGTGGGTGGGTGTAGGTGTAGGTGTGTGTGGGTGTGTGCGGGTGTTTGCCCGGGTATTGGTGTACGCTAACGTTACCATTTTAAACCTTTCAAACAAAACAAAAAAAACATGGTTTTCCAGCCACTTTATTAGCTTTTATTCTCTTGGTTTTCCAGGCTCTTGTCAGCCTCTTTATTATTATTTCGTGGCCCTCTATTCACAGTGAGGATTCATCACCCCCCCCACTGGGACGTTAGCTCCTCTATCGGGATCCGTGCCGCGGACAATGGCTGGTGCCGCATATGTTATAGACAAATTCATAATGGCAAGCGAACACCATATTTAGACTGCCCATACAACAAATTAAAATACAACATAAGCATATACAACAGAAATACTGTTTTCAGAGTAATCAATATTAACTTTATTCGTAACAAACGTAAACATAACAAGTACGATCATGATAAACTGATAACAAAAAAGAAATCGTTAAATGATTAACGTGTCGAATATATACAAACATCAATCAATAATTAATATATAACTTTTGGTATGTGAGAACATGCAGAGGCTTATGGGGGACGATAATGATCTTTGTGCATCTATGACTTACTAGCATTAAAATGTACCTTAACATTTCCATGAATGTGCTATAACCACTCACTGGCAATATAACTACTGTTCTACTAACCTTTCCAATAGAAGCCGGCCATTAATATTAACGGTAATAGACATTTCTATGAAGAACATTATCATATTTTCCTTTGGTATATCAAGATCTATAATCCATTAATAACGTTAATAAAATGTTAAGCCTAATGTCTTATGCAATATGTCTCCCGCGTGATATTGTATAAAAATCGTTTACAATTTACAATACACGCGTGTATTGTTAGCTATTATTATTCGGTTATACGTGCTCGACGTAAACGCAAGTTCAAGTAACATCTACACGGTTTATATACGTAACCAACATTTCAAGTTAATTTAGTGCAACATTAATTCCATGCAATTTTTGGTATACTCATTAACCATTAGCGCTCGTTTCTGTATTTGTTGGTACCATTTAGTGTTTCCAAAACATTATTAAGGACGCACATATAATGAGATCATAGGGATTATATACCAGTGCCTGTTACCGTTATAGTATATAAACTCTTCTTCCACCATAATAAATTTTGGGAGCAGGGGATTTGGGCATGATGAAGAATTATAGAAATAATCACAATACTAGGCCCGCAATTAACAATTCGTTACATTAATAAATTAGGTGCATGCGATATTAGCCTAATGTCCGTAGCCGCCTCCGTAGCCCCCACCGAAGCCGCTATCAGAACCGCCACCGTATCCGCCACCAAAATCGCCACCGTATCCGCCACCAATATCGCCACCGTATCCACCGCCGTACCCTCCTCCACCGTATCCACCGCCGTACCCTCCACCACCGTATCCACCGCCGTACCCTCCACCACCGTATCCACCGCCGTGCCCTCCACCACCGTATCCACCGCCATGCCCTCCACCGTATCCACCACCGGTTGAGTAGATGGGATGGCTTGGATAGTATGCTCCGTGAGCGTATGTAGCGTGCGGGTTGTAGTAAGAATATCCATTCTTGTATCCGTATCTTTTGCCTTTGTTGTATACTGACTTGGCGTTGTTATAGTCGCGATCTTCGTTCTTGTTATTGTAACTAAAACATAATAGCAAGCACGTTTGACGTCGTTGCGTGATGCCTGTTCAGTTACTACCACGCGTCGTATATTTCCTTAAGGCATCTGTTAAAGGAATCTGTCATATAATCTAGTAGCTGATATGCTATTAAGCAAATCGCAATTCGAAACATCACATAGAATCGGCAACGCAAACTTACGCGGCGTTGTAGTTGTTCCTCAGTGCGTTCGACGTCTGATAACCCTGCTGCCCGTACAACTTTCCACCTTTGAAGAGGCCTCTCCTGTACTGCCCATCATACTTCTGGCCGTAGTTGTTCCCGTAGCCCTTATTACCGTACGTATTGGAATAGGCAGTGCCTAGACCCGGTATAAACGACGTGTGGTGGGCTGGAGCTACTGCATATGCGGCGCAAACCTTAGTGAAACATGAAAGAAACAGTCACAGTTAGAGGCACTCTCACATTTGTTCACAGTCGCAGTAGATCCTAATTCTATTGTGTATAATAATGTACTTTCTCTGGAGACAGAGGGAAGAAGAAGGGGTGAGGGAGAGAAAGAAAGAGAGAGAGAGAGAGAGAGAGAGAGAGAGAGAGAGAGAGAGAGAGAGAGAGAGAGGGAATTCAGCCTGGTGAAATGCGGATGTTTAGTACTGCTTGAGGCAACAATAAATGATATTTCCGCATTGAAGAAATCTGAACGCAGTTTATTGCTGTATAAATCTACTTATCATTGACGTTATTGTACAACTTAGTTTAAGAACAACATACTGCTGGGATTGTTCAACCGAATACGTCTGTTAGCGTTATTTGTTAGCTAGACATCGGTACAATTTATGAAACAAGTTATAATTGGTGTTATAAAATAGCGTCTAATATTGTTTTCCAGCAACGAACACATATTTGGTAGAGCTTATACTTTGCGTCATGCCGGATAAAAATTTAGCGTGATAATTATTGAACGATTTTCGCAAATAATGTTACATATTAAATTTTGTTGAAAACCATTTGTGAGAACACTTACCAGACAAAGAAGCCCAAAGCTGGCTAATCCGTAATTCATGTCTGCGTTTGTTCCTGTCAGGGACAAATTCATGATTATAGGCCTAATACATTAGTATAAAACTAGATTATATATAGAATTTGAATATTAATAACGAATTACAATTAGCATCATGGCGTATAACATTAACTTCATACTAAATCCTAAAATTAATCAGGCATTCTTCACTACAATGCAATTTAATCTGTGTAAATCCAATTGAGTTACAATGTGTGATACATCTATACGGCATACAGCATTACAATATTTGCATTGCTTACAAATCGGATCCTCTTATTGTCGAGCTAGCGAAGCTAGTTTCTCTTACCTGAAGATGACAGCTTAGCACACCCGTTTCAACTGTGGCGAATACGTTCAACTACTGCAAGCACTTTCTCCCCCGATAGTCTTATACCAACTCGGCATCAGGTTGGCCGACATTCGCACCCACGAACCGTATTAGACAATGGCGCGGCCAAACCTCGGCTGGATAGACAGGGCGGTGGATACGGGACACTAGGTCAACCAAATGGTCACCAAGCAATAATTTCATCATATGAAATTCATTTGTATTCAAGGATTGCCTTGTATGGCGTGCTAGCCTCAACAGCGATGCAGTTCACGATGACAATGGGGCACGGCAAAATGTTGCGCGACGGTTATGTCATAGTTATGTGGGTCAGACACTGGTTAACGAGTCCCACCGCGCGCCTGCACCTTTGACTTTAGCGATACTGCTGACCACAGATGCACCCACAAAACTCTGCGATGTTCGACGTGAGACGGAATGTAAGAATAAAAGGGTGAAAGTTGATTGGAACAATAACTAGCGCGCATGAAAACTGTTGCGTTCGCTGCTGAAACGGGTAGCTACGTTTTCCCTTTCGAACTGTTCGCAATCGTGGTGTATACGAGTTTAACGTTAGCATATGAATAGCCTTAAACAAAGTGTATATAAGCAGAATTGGCAATGTAAAATGTTCAATCTTGAGTTAAAAATATATTTTCAGTGCTAGCAGAATACGATGTTTGCGTGTCATAAGCATTTAAGTAAGGACTTTTTCAGGATATTCGAACTTTGTATTACATAAATGAGAAGAAATAGGGTTTATATCTACATTTTTAATCATGTTACTTGATAACCAGCGTGTCGTGTGTTTCGCTATCAGTGTATATTATACATAAATTAAATCTAGAAGTAACAAACCTAATAACGTTAGATAATTTCAAGCCTCAGATTACGAGGTGTTAGATAGACATGACCAGCTTAGGCCCACTAAAAAGCTTTGACTGTACATTATAAGTTACCATACGTGTCGTTGGATTATCATCGTTCGTTCTACGTTTTACGGTTATTTACATGTCTCATATCATCTGAATATATGCTTAATTGTCGAGAGTGAGTCAGCGCGTGTGCGTGAAAGAGAGGGAGAGAGAGATAGAGTGTGTGTGTTTGTGTTTGTGTGTATGTGTGTGTGTGTGTGTGTGTGTGTGTGTGTGTGTGTGTGTGTGTGTGTGTGTGTGTGTGTGTGTGTGTGTGTGTGGGT
>NW_014577646.1:25373-27936 GCF_000485595.1 Priapulus caudatus | reverse complement strand
AGTAGTGTGTGTGTTGTTGTTGTGTGTGTGTGTGTGTGTGTGTGTGTGTGTGTGTGTGTGTGTGTGTGTGTGTGTGTGTGTGTGTGTGTGTGTGTGTGTGTGTGTGTGTGTGTGTGGGTGGGTGTGTAGTATGAGCTCGAGCCAGTGTGCCTACCTACGTATGTTCCTGTGCGTGTGCGTCAGCGACTACGCGAGGCCCGGGAGCGCATTATGCGTGCATGTGCGTGTTCGTGTGCGTGAACGACGGCATGAGCAAGTCTATGTACGTGCGTGTACGTCCATGTGTGTGGGTAGGTGGCGGCATATGCATGTTCGTGGGCATAATAAGTATATGTATAGAATGCAATTCATTGAAAAGAAGCAAATACACATAAAGAGGCACTCAAGACATCCAGTGTTTGTTCAGGAACACACTCGCGCACACGCACGCACACACATTCCCATGCTCATATATATATATATATATATATATATATATATATATATATATATAGCTTTGGGCAACCCGTAGCGCTTTCACTGATTTCAAGTGTCAACAATACGGCGCCCCATGACGGAGTCACGTGAACTAAGTTGCTGTCACGACGCGACACGACGTTTACGATCATATAGACTGCGACGTGTTTTCGCTCCGACACAGATGAGCAGCCAGGGCAGCGCGCGCTTCACTACCTTTACACCGCGGGCGTGCGTGGCTTTTGCCCAGCCAGCTGATTGATGGGCGTTCAGTGTCACGAAGATGCTTCGTATTCTAATCGCGTCGTCAGCGCGCCGTCGGCAACGACGGAGAAAGTAGGGCATCGTCACGTCGATCAACAAGCGTATCCTGTTCGCTGAGTTAAACGAGACGGATTTTAGTGCGGCTTTGACGTGTTAAATGGGTTATACGGCGTTATAGCGCCTTGCCGCTTTACGTTGCCGCGGCTAGCCGGAGCTACTCGACTCTATAGAACCGCAGACGCCAGCACGCGCGTGTCATAATATTGCTCAACGTCGCATGAAGGCGATTCGTCATCGGCGAAATATCACTCACGTCATTGTATTTGTGGTGTCGCTATTCGCTTGGCATACTGATGTGCCTACTCCCCGCGTGAGATGCGTTGTTGCTATACGTGTGCGTTAGTTGTAATGTACTATTTACTACTATGTACTAGTTGTAATGTACTATGCCACTGGTCCTCAACAGTGTTCATCACCGATGTCAGTATAGTATATATTATAAAATTGTTTGCTGTGCGCTACTCTACGTAGAATCGCTATTAAATTAGTTTCGCAGCGTTACGTTAGATATACTGTTGATATGAACTATCATGCATAACAGCATAAACCTTTCGGTTCTACGCTATTCCTGTTATTGGGTACTAGGTCACTGTTACGTGTATGTCGTTTGAGTGCAGGTGAGACCTGTTTGTTGAATATCGTTACGACCCCGCATTATACAACATCGCATAGCGAATTCGTGATGGTATGCAGCTCCTCCCAAATAACGACGACGTTATGTCTCACATGTCGATTTGTAAGCATGACATGGGTGACTGCGTTGTGTAATATACATATATATCATATATATATACTATATATATTTATATATATATTGCATAGCATTTTAAAACACATACACATACACGCTACACGTACACACGTACACGTACACGTACACGTTACACGTACACGAATACACATACACGTATACACCATACACCATACACATATACATATACATACGCTACGCATTTACGCATACGCATACGCATCCGCATACGCATACGCATACGCATACGCATACGACATACGCATAGCATACGCATACGCCATAGGGCGCCATACCATACGCATACGCCTACCGCGATACCATACGCATACGCATGACGCATTACGATACGCATACGCATACGCATACGCATACGCACACGCACACGCATAGCAATTACGCATACGCATAGCATACACATAACTACATACACATACACATACACTACACACACCACACGCACACACACCACACACACACACGACACCCCCCACACACAACACACACACACACACTGCGCGCGCGCGCGCACACACACAACGCACACACGCACACACACACACACACACACCGGCGCGCACAACACACACGCACACACGGCAGCACCACGCACACACACACACACCGCTGCGGCACACACACACGCACACAGCACACACACAACACACACACACACACAACCACACGCGCGCGCGATACAGCGCACACACACGACACACGCACACAACCACAACACACACGCACCACACACACACACGCACACACACGCCACATACACCAACCACACACAACACAACACACACACACGCAACAACACAACCACGACCGCACACACACACACACCGCACACACACACACGCACGCGCACACACACAACACACACACACCACACACACCACACCACACACACACAGCACACCACACACGCACCACACGCACTTAACGCCACACACACACACTACACGACCGGCACACACGCACACACAAGCACACACACACGCCGCACACACGACACACGATCTCTCTCTGGTG
>NW_014577646.1:21866-25348 GCF_000485595.1 Priapulus caudatus | reverse complement strand
TTTGCCGGTGAAAAACCGAGAGACGCCAGTATCTGAACAGTACTGGGGGAATAGTGTTAGACAACTAGACAACAGAAATTACCAAATCGTCTAGATTTTTGCAAATTTAACCAACGTAAAAACATTTTTATCAGGTGAGAGTTTGAGGATATATTTAGTAACGTTAGTTCTTACTTTTAATGTAAAAAAATGGCAATTTAAAAAAAAAAAATTTTATTATAGAAAATTCGTGACGTAGTCCCTTTAACGCGTTTTCATCGAGTTTGGACATTTTCATCGGTTAATTGTGTTTATTGTTTAGAAAATTCAAGCTACACTGTGGTAGATAAAGGCTGCTATTACACGGTTTACATCAGATGCCGTAAGGTCACATTACATCAAACAACATGCAGGAGGATTTGTAAAATAGTCCCAGTAATATCGGCACGCTTGGTTGTCTCGTGCGGCTGCAGGCGTATTCTTGGCTAATGATTGCTAGATGGAGATGTTGTGACGCAATTTAACTTTGTGAACCAAGGTTTAAAAATTGCAAACAAGTTAATTGCTTTTGTGGGTAACTCGGTGCTATCGGTCCATGAGTTAGACTCGCCTATATGACCGTAAGTCACTGACAACACACAATGCCTAGCGTTTAGTGCATATAAGCAATAAGCATACATTTGAATCACAGCATCTACCCTGGCACTGGGTTACGGTTTCATGAATCCAGTTTGAAACTCGTCATATCCGTAAAAATATATAGGAAGTCTATTCTGCTGTTTTCTAGCCAATATCTTCTGGGGAAATTAAATAGAATTGGTATAGTTAAAAAGTTATACATACACGATACATAATCACCTGTCGGTACTGCGATAAATCAAAATACGCCAAAACATATTCAGGAATAGAACCTTTTAAAACACAATAAACCATGTGGAGGCTGTGTAGAAATATAAACAGCGAATTTCTCTTACGGGATGTGTAACTAACGCCATTTTATATAGCGGTCGCTCTACATGTAAATTACTCGAACAGGACTCGACTCTTTTTATACAGAATTACTCTAGTCTGTAAAATAATAGCGCAGCGCCATCTAGAATTCAGTCGTGACACTTCTTGCGATGCGGTCTTGCGAGCCCACGCTTATGTCTAAACAAAACCCAAATTTCTCCTGGAAATCCATATCCCGTTTAATGCGTGCTAAACTTCCCGCGCGTTCTGATGCGTGCTAGCTTCCAGTAAAATATGGTTATGTAAGGAATAGTAAGAAAGTGGATTTCAAGACGGATACAGTAAACTGTATATTGTACATGGTCTTTACCAGAATGTAAAACGTGAAATCATTATGTACTATAGTGACATCTATTGGCGCGTTTCTATACCACCCGGTTCTTTGCAGTTATTTTCATGTACAGGTTTGAGATTCACGAGTTATTGGAAAGAGTAACGTAATAAACTATATCTAAATCTTAATTTTCACACACATATTGAACGTGAACTGCAGCAAATCATACGGACGGAACTGCTACCTAGTGCCCTTGTGAGAACTGTTGCTTACAATTTCACAAATATGATTGCTTTACCGTGTGTGTGTGTGTGTGTGTGTGTGTGTGTGTGTGTGTGTTGTGTTCTCTCCTCTCTCTCTCTCCTCTCTCTTCTCGTCTCTCATATTCTCGTCTCTCTCTCTTCTGTGTGTGTGTGTGTGCATTGTGTTGTGTGTGTGTTGTGTCGGAACCAGGAATCAATGATGCTAAATCATTATGAACAAGTAATAGATAATTATTCTGTCTGCAGCTAGTGAAAAATCCGGTCATAAATATTGGAAACAGGGGCGGGACACTATTCTTTTTTCAAAATTTATAAAAAGCGAATTTTCGATGTACCTAAAATCGAAAAAGGCCTAAAAATGTAGATGTTGCTTCCTACAATTATGATTGGAAATATTAACGTGCATTATAGACTTTCCTATCCGGTTACCCAACCACACAGTACCAACAGCAGTGAACAGCACCGCACAGACTGGCGCACTGCGCACGCACCGCACAGCACTCGTGCACCAGCACAGCAACAGCAACATCAACACACACCACAGACACACACAAATCACATCACACACACACACACAGCACATCAACAAAATCAGCAACAACAACACAACACAGGGCTTATCACTCAACACACACACTCCACACACAACACACACACACACACACCCACGCATGCTCACGCACGCACGCACAGCACCACACGCATAACAAACAGAAAGCGCTATACATTCTAATCGCTCTAATTTTTCTGCTTCTGTCTGTCTGTCTGCTTCTGTCTCTTCTCTCTCTCTCTCATCTCTCTTCTCAGTCTCTCGCTCTCTCTCTCGTCATCCGTGGGGGTCTCTTCTCTCCTCCTCTCGTCTCTCTCTTCTCTTCGCTTTCCTCTCGTCTCTTGCTCTCTCTCTCCTCTCTGCCCTCGATCTTCTCTATCTCTCTCTCTCCTCTCTGCTCCTTTCATCTCTTCTCTCTTCCTCTCCTCTCTCTCTCTCTCTCTCTCTCCTCTCTCGCTCTCTCTCTCTTCGTCTCTGTCTCTCTCTCGTCTCTCTCATCTCGGCTCTCTGTCTGTCTGTCCTCGCCTCATCAACTCTCCCTCTCTCTCTCGTCATAGACTCTCTTTTTCTCTCCCTCTTCCTCTTCTGTCTCTCTAGCTTAGTGTCTTAGCACCCCCTCTCTGCATTTGCTTACCCCGCGCTCTTGCCGTCCCTTCCTCTCTGTCTTTTTGTATTCGTCGCGCATTCATCTCTCTCATCGCTCTCCCTCCCAATCTCCCTACATTCCGGTCTCTCATGTCCCTTTTTGTCTCTGTCTGCCCTCTCTCTCCTCCTCCTCTTCCTGTCATCTCTCCCCTTCTCTCCTCTCCTAACCCGTCCTCGTCATCCTCGTCTCTTCTCTCTCACTCTCTTCTCGTCTCTCTCTTTCTCTCAGCCTGTGTTGTTGTGTGTGTGTGTGTTTAGTGTGTGTGTGTGTGTGTGTGTGTTGTTTTGTGTGTGTGTATGTGTGTGGATGATGTGTGTGTTGTGTGTGTTTGCGCGCCGCAGCTGCGCGCGTGTGTGTGTGTCTGCTCAGATTTGTGTGATGTGTGTGTGTGGTGTCTCTCTCTCCGTCTCTCTGCTCGTCTCTGCCTCTCCATTCTCCTCTTCTTCTCTCTCGTCTTATTGTCTCTTCCTCTCTTCTGTGTTGTGTTTGCATGTTTGTGGTGTGTTGTGTGTCGAACCATAGGAATGCAGTGAATTGCTAACATTCATAACATTAAGTAATAACTATGCTGTCTGCCAACTAGTGAAAAACGTCAATAATATTGAGGAAACAACCTCTTTCTTTGCTCAAATTTAATAAAAGCGATTTTCGAATGGACTAGAAGTCGAAAGCCTAAAATTATATGTTGCTTCTACATTATTGATTGGAATATTAAACAGGTGCAATTATAGACATTTCTATCCTGGTTACCCAAACACA
>NW_014577646.1:20410-21841 GCF_000485595.1 Priapulus caudatus | reverse complement strand
ACACACACACACACACACACACACACACACACACACACACACACACACACACACACACACACACACACACACACACACACACACACACACACACACACACACACACACGCACGCACGCACGCACGCACGCACGCACGCACACATACAAACAGAAAGCGAGCGAGTGAGGGCACAATCGCTGCTTGCTGTGTGGTGCTGCCATCTATATCAAATACATCGCTAATTCGCGTGTAAACTAGAAGTCACAAATGGGACAAGTTCGTCGCATAAGTTTAGTAGTTTACTATTAGTGTCTGCTGCGACTGTGCAGGAAATTTTTACCATAAAATATGGATACATACAAACTCTATACGATTATACGAAATACTCGATATACGACTATACGAAATTACTGTACTATATCGCGTGTCGGATATATATCTACAGGAGAGGAAAACAAATGCTTTTGGCGGCAACATATTGGACCCAAGCACAGTTATATTCGTATTGTAGTGTGCAGTTTATTTATAAACGAAGACAATTCTTGTGAATTTAGAAACATTTATTAATTATTTCTCGACGTAATTATAGACAAACATGTTCGCCTCGCCTTGCGAACGACTTACATTACCCATTACCATGGCCTCTATAACCATTACCCGCGTCGGCATCTCACACCAGCTGCTACTTCCTCCGCTTACTTCGCACCACATTTAGTATCACAAGCGTATCTACCAGGCTACCCTCCTCATTCCCTGTTCCCCCTTCTGCGCTGCCCGTATATATTTATTAATATTCTAAAAAATGCACCGAGATGTCATGATAATGAGTTCTGCATTGTATGTTAGTATATGATCGCACCTGTGGCACCATTTTGCCTCGTCTGTACCAGTGAGCTTATGAGAAATATTTTAATCACGTCATGCTACTGTTTTCCGCATTCATATCCCGTAACCATTATTCTAATTATGCTAACAATAATTTGTTTTAATAGTTGACCATTGCCATCGGGATCATTTTTATTTTTTCCCCACAATGGCGCCATAAGTTCATAACGATATTCGAGTCGGACGCGCATGCAAATACGTACGGCTGCTCGCATGTGTAAGAGGTTCTTGCTTGGACGTGCGTGCGTGCGTGCGTGCGTGCGTGCGTGTGTGTGTGTGTGTGTGTGTGTGTGTGTGTGCGTGCGTGCGTGCGTGCGTGCGTGCGTGCGTGCGTGCGTGCGTGCGTGCGGGCGTGCGGGCGTGCGTGCGTGTGCGTGCGTGTGTGTGTGTGTGTGCATGCGTACGTGTCCTACTTTTCCCCCGTTTGTTCTGTGTAATGTTTTACAGTGACTTACTAAATTCCATACGAATGTGCTGGATTGGTATATTTTCGTACTATTTTCTGTCACATTCAATACATGTATATGTTATCCACGTGACCATTGTGTGTTGCTACATCTAACAT
>NW_014577646.1:0-14647 GCF_000485595.1 Priapulus caudatus | reverse complement strand
CTCGCGATGCCGTCGCCAGGTGGCGCCGCGCCGCCGCCGCCGCCGCCGGAGCCGCCGGAGCAGCAGCACCAGCGTTTCAACTTCTACCCGTACCGCACAGTGCAGGCGCCGGTGTTCCCGACGAAACCTCGGTCATCACCGCCACCGCCGCCGCGCGATCTCCGCTGCAGCAGCCTGTCGCCGACGAGCGGGCCGCTGACGCCGACGATGACGCTATCGCCAACGTCGTCGTCGTCGTCGTCGTCGCCGCCGTACAGCCCCCACAAGGAGGCGCCGCCGCTGACCTCACTGCAGCCGATGCCGTACGGCGGCGCCATCTACGCGCCGTCGATCCCGCACCTCTACAACCAATCGCTGCCGTTCGGCTCGCGCCTCGCCAGCGCCCTCACCGGACCCGCCTACCATCCGCCGCCAGGGGGCGCCGCGACGCCCTACCCAGCCGACGACGACGACGAGGAGGGCGGCTCGCGCGGCTACCGCTCGCTGCCGTACCCGCTCAAGAAGAAGGGCGGCAAGATGCACTACGAGTGCAACGTCTGCATGAAGGAGTTCGGCCAGCTGTCCAACCTCAAAGTGCACCTGCGCACGCACTCGGGTGAGCGTCCCTTCAAGTGCTCCGTCTGCGCGAAAGGCTTCACGCAACTGGCGCACCTGCAGAAGCACCACCTCGTCCACACCGGTGAGAAACCGCACGAGTGCGCCGTGTGCCGCAAGCGGTTCAGTTCGACGTCGAACCTGAAGACTCACACGCGCCTGCACAGCGGCCAGAAGCCGTTCGCGTGCGGGCTGTGTCCGCAGCGCTTCACGCAGTTCGTCCATCTGAAGCTGCACCGACGTCTACACACCAACGAGCGTCCGTACGCATGCGCGGCGTGCGGCAAGCGCTACACGTCCGCCAGCGGACTGAAGACGCACTGGAAAACGACCGGATGTCCGCCGAACGTCGACGCCGCCGGCAACGCCGTCGACTACGACGCCGCGTCGGACGACGTCGGCCTGTACAGCGACGGAAGCAGTCCCGGATATCCGTCGCCGCCGCGCTCCGACGACGGCAAGTCGCTGTCGCCACTCTCGGACTATAGCAGCGGCAAGGAGAACGGCGGAGAGACGGACGGAGAGATGGAGAAGGAAGGCGGCGAGAGGGAGGAGGAGGAGGCGGAGCGGGAGGCGTACGCCGCCACGGGGAATGAAAGGACGAGAGAAGAAGCTCGCTATCATCAGCAGCAGCAGCAGCAGCAGGAGGAGGAGGAGCTCCGGCAGCAGCAGCAGCAGCGACAGCAACAGCAGCAGCGACAGCAACAGCAACAGCAACAGCAGCGGCAGGCTGCAGCCTATGAGAAGATGTATCCGCTGTCAATGAGTCAACTGCAGCCCGTATAATGGGCAGTCTCCCTCGATCAGTACGTCCTAGTGTCTCCAGTACTGACACTGCCGTACACACAAACACTAGCAGGCTGTGAGAAGTCACAGGACTGCCCACTGTGCTGAGAGATATAGAGAGAGAGACAGACAGACAGACAGACAGCCGTGGTGTCTACTGACTGCTGCCGCGTCTACACGGATAGGACATGCGACGCTGCGAGATATACAGAGGACACTGCGCATCTAGGCATACCGCGGGGCAACGTATGCCTAACATACTTGACCTCTAGTGACCCCGGTCGACACGTGCGACCTCTAGCGGGCTGCGGTCGAGCTGCGCGACCCCTGGGTGGTCGCGGTCGCCGCGCGTAGCGACAGTGCTGTTGCGTTTTATCAATGAGTCGCGAAGAGACGACGATGATGATGACGATGATGATGATGATTTTTGTATTAGCCTTTGGCCCTGTCTACCTGACACGCAGCTGTTCGGCGGTGTTGGCGTGCGAGAGAGTAGAGAGAATCAGAGAGAGAGCGAGGGAGAAGAGAGAGAAGAGAGAGAGAAGAGAAGAGAGGAGAGAGAGTGATAAGAAAGAGAAGAGAGAGTAAGAGAGAGATAGATAGAGAGAGAGAGAGAGAGAGAGAGAGAGAGAGAGAGGAGAGGAAGAGAGAGCGAGAGCGAGAGCGAGAGCGGAGAGCGAGAAGAGAGAGCGAGACAGAGAGAGAGAGAGAGAGAGAGAGAGAGAGAGAGGACAGTAGAGAGAGTGAAGAGCGAGAGAGCGAGAGAGAGACGAGAGAGGAGAGAGAGGGAGAAGGCCGCAGAGAAGGGAGAGAGAGAGAGAGAGAGAGAGAGAGAGAAAGAGGGAGAGAGAGAGCGATTCCTATAGTAGGGTTGAGAGTAACCTCACAGTATCCTACCTAGCAGATTCACTTCACTCACTATGGCCGCACCATAGATCGTATGGAAGTACTATGAGTGAGCTGACTGAATCTACGCGGTGCTGTGACGTACATGTATTGCCCCGCCCACGTGCATGAAAAAAAGGGGGTCCGCTCTAGCAACGAAATGATTCGTATTTCTCCCGAACGAGGGCGCCCCGTGCGTTAATAGAGGAATCGGCGCGAACCGGCTGGGCAGAATGCGCTCTTGTTTGAACCTAGTCGCTCGCTCCTGGCCGTTGCCATGGCGACGTTAGTCCTCCATATTGTGATATTCATCACTGACACTTCCATCCATCCATCCATCCATTCTCATCACTACTAATGGAGCCAGGAGTCGAAATCACACATTCATGTAGAAGTCGCAAAGTACATGCATCACGTCGTAATCACGTTGTTTGATTGTTTGTTTGTTTGTTTTTTAGTGACGTTAGTAGCACACGTTTATATAAACCGTATCAAACTTTCGCACCTGTGTCTCGCGACCTTAGCCGTAAGATCAGGGACCATTTTTATCTTCAATCGTCGCGCCGTCTGGCGGACGGTCCGCGCGGTCGCCATGACGACGCGACGCCACCGCCAGATGTCGCGCGCGACGGTTTCGCGCGCCTTCGTGACGTCACGTCAGCGTGCGTGTTTAGCGTGCAGAGTCAACTATCGGAGGAACTAGATAATGTAGTCGGTAGTGTCGATTATGTATGAACAGCGTAAGAAGCTGGATGCGGTTGGGTTTTGTTTTGTTTTGTATAACGAGTAGAAGTTAGACTGAGTTCGTAGAAACAGCAGCAAAGAGAAAAGCCAAGCGCGGCGTAGCGGGGAACGTAGAGAAGAAAGGATCCGGGGTTCATTCTCGATGCATGACGTCATCACATTCATTCGACAACATCTTGTACATTGATCGCTCACTCACTACTTGTAAATACGTTTTTGGGGTTTTTTCATCGATTCATCTAAATTCGTTCATAGTTTCACGATCGCGCCATTGCTATATATTGTTACACTCACACACTCGCGTATAAATGTATACATATACATATACACATATACCTATATATATATACCATGGTCTTCTCGTTAGAGTGGTAAAACTGCGTGTATCAGCCGCACTTGTGTTACGTGTGTTGCTGCTATGTGGTTCGGTCTTAGAGCGTAGGCAGGTGACGACACCAGGTGGCGCAGGCGGCGAGTCGAAGCCGATGCGCCGTTCGGTATAGTTCGGTAAAGTTCGGTACATTAGTTCGAAAGTTTGAGTTCGTTTTTTTTGTTCGTGTTCCACATTCATTTACTCGCTGTTTTTGCTTTTTTCGCATAATTATAATCTCTCGCGAGCATCGTTGCATTGTATTCATTCTCGTTCGAACGTCGGTTGATGTTAGTTATCCACGCCTTCATCATCATTATATATAAATATAATGCATATATACATAGAACATACTTTCGCGTGTCTATTTCGGACGCATGTACAAAATATGCTAAATCAACAAACCGTAGATATGTGTTTATTTTGTAAACGTTTCCTGTTCGACAATGATTAGATTTTTTGAGAGAAACCCCCAAACATCGTGAATTGTGAAGTAATTTATTGATTTTAAAATAAAATATGTTGTTGACCATAATTTCTAGTGTTCGTTGAATCATATGTTGGCGTTGAAACGTGCATATCATGGTGATGTAAGGATTTACTATTCTCATATATACGTGATATATATATATATTATATATAGTATATATAGACATATATATTATATTCACGTATATATCCACATCTGTTATCTTAACTGTACCATACACTTTCTCTGACGTACATGTATGCACGCGCACATAAATCTACATGTGTGTTCGTGTGTGATTTTACTCGTTTGTGATACTACACACACACACACACACACACACACACACACACACACACACACACACACACACACACACACACACACACACACATACACACACATACACGCACACACGCGCGCCAAGCAACGAGAAAATCGTATTGCAAAGATTAAGCATTTAAAAGGAAGAAGAGTTATCCTTGCATAGATTTATATAATAACATTCAATCAGTAGACATCATTTAAGAAATACGAGGAAGACCTTGCATGTAAGGTCCCCGCTGCGTATACCAGCCAGTACACTATTTGGTTACGTTAGTGTGTTAGCGCTTGCGCAATATATCGCCAGAGAAGTTATATTTTGTGATGAATACACATTTAAAATGGTTAGGGGGTATGTCAGCATAGATTTTCCTAATGAACTTTTATCACTAGACGTGTGTTTATGATTAGGAAAGCGCCCTATCATGTAGGGTACAAAACACCTACTAAGTTTGACTCAGACGGCACTGCACGCCTAACACGGTGCGCGCGCATGGGCAATATCTCTCGAGAGAAATCGTATTTTGCAAAGATTATGCATTTAAAATAAAGAGGAGTTATCCTAGCATAGATTTATATGATAACATTCCATCTGTAGACATCATTTAGGAAATAGGAGGAAGACCTTGCATGTAAGGTCCCGGCTGCGTATACCAGCGGTACAAAATCTGGCTACGTTAGTGTGTTAGCGCATGCACAATATCTCACCAGAAGAGTTATATTTTGTGATGAATATGCATTTAAAATGGTTAGGGGGTATCACAGCATAGATTTCCCTAATAAACTTTTATCAGTTGACATGTGTTTATAATTAGGAGATCGCCTTAGCATGTAGGGTACAAAACACCTACTTTATGCACTCGCGTCCTTCCCCCTGTCTCCCCTGTCGCTCGCCCAGCCTCCTTCTTTTTCTACCGCCCCAGCTATCTTTCCTGCAGCGTTTCCTCAGTCTCCCATCCCCTCTCTCCGTCAGCAAGCTATATTATGAAGTTTGCCTCAGACGGCACTACACGCCTAACACGGTGCGCGCATGCGCACTATCTCCCGAGAGAAATCGTATTTTGCAAAGATTACGCATTTAAAATGAAGAAGAGTTATCCTAGCATAGATTTATATGATAACATTCCATCTGTAGACATCATTTAAGAAATGGTAGGAAGACCTTGAATGTAAGGTCCCGGCTACGTATACCAGCCAGTACACAATCTGGCGACTTTAGTGTGTATTAGCGCATGCGCAATATCTCACCAGAGGAGTTATATTTTATGATGAATATGCATTTAAAATGGTTAGGGGGTATGTCAGCATAGATTTCCCTAATAAACTTGTATCAGTTGACATATGTTTATAATTAGGAGAGCGCCCTAGCATGTAGGGTACAAAACACCTACGTTATGCCCTCGCTTCCTTCCCCTTGCCTCCCCTGTCCCTCGCTCAGCCTCCTTCTTCTTCTACCGCTCCCAGCTATCTTCCCTGCCGCATTTCCTCAGTCTCCATCCCCTCTCCCCCTCAGCAAACTATATTATGAAGTTTGCCACAGACGACACTGCACGCCTAACACGGTGCGCGCGCATGCGCACTATCTCCCGAGAGAAATCGTATTTTGCAAAGATTATGCAAATGTGTGCAGTTACATACGGATAGTCGCTCGCTTCCGCGGTGAAATACACGCGCTGGTACAATATACACGCGGCTAGATATGCGCACGACAGAATCCACGCTGTAAGTATATATTGCTACGCTAGCCGCGGCTCACCCGCCGATAGACGCGCCCGCGGGCTGCTCGTTACACAGGTAACATTATATTGATAATGAATTATGCTGTAATGCTGAAATGTGTATCGGGTTTATTATTAAAGATACATTTATAAGAGTAAATCTATATCATGATGAAGATAAATTCGTGCGTGGATAAAAAGTGTGTGGATTTACTATTAAAAAAAATGTACTCTACTTCTACCTAGACATTATTTTTAAATTTCACAAGTAAAATTTTACATTTAGGACTAATAATTAAGTATTGTGAAAATGCGTAGTTAGGTCGCCGAAATGCACGTGTGTGTATTGATAGTGTCTACACGTGTAACTACGTAGGTTTGGTAGAGATTATTTATACCCATATTCATAAAGCCTATTTACACGATCGTTTTGGACCGTAACGCTCCTAGAGTACGGTGCCAGACCATACGCCAACACGCACCCGTGTAAACTATGCGGTACGACACGATTTCATACGCGTTGCAGATAATCGATGCACAGACGCATGTTCTAATTTCATCTCGACATCGGTAATCAGAGACGCTAAAGAATACCCCGCACCAATCAGGTTTGAGATTGTGTCACGTGCTGGGTCACCGACTTGTGTCATCTCCTTCGCGATGGAACAGTATTGTACTCTGAGATGCAAGTCGTTCACTTGTGGGATGTCCACACCTCACGACAACGCCCATAAAAGTAGTCATGCGAGTTGGCTGTGTGTCGTGCGTAGCGCGTGTGTGTGTGTGCGTGTGTGTCGCGTGCGCCGTGTGCGTGCGTTGTGTGGCCATGTGCGCGCGCGTTGTGTGTGCGCGCGTGTGGTGCGTGTGTCGTGTGTGTCTGTGTGTGTCTTCGTGTCCTGGGCTGTGCGGGTGGGCGGTCGTGTGGTGCGCGCCCTGCTGGTGTTCGCTGTGTAAGCATTGCGTGTGCGCCGCGCGCGCTGTGCGTGCGCCGATCGCGCTGCGTGTGTGTGTTGCGTTTGCGTGCCGTGCGTGTGTGTTGTGTGTGCTGTGGTGCTGTGTCGTGTCGTGTGTGCGGTGCCGTGTCGCCCGCGCGCTCGTCGTGTCGTCGCGTCGTGCTTTCGTGTCGCTTCGCGTGCCTGGTGTCTGTGGCGCCGCGCGCGTGTGTCTGTGTGCTCTCCGTGTTCGTGCGCGCCTGTGTTGTCGCTTGTGTGCTCCCGCGCGCGCGTGGCTGTTCGTGCTCACTGCTGTCGCGCCGCGTCGGCGTGTAGGGTGTTCGCGCTGTCGCGCCGTCGCCGGTCGCCGCGCTCCGCGTGCGTGCGCCGCCCCGTGCGTGTGTGTCTCTCGCCATCCGCCGACCACACTCCGCCTGCCTCACCACCATCCCGTCCGATACAGCACGCGCTCCTCTCGTTACACTGGCGTACGCCCCACGCCCCCCACCGCACGCACACACGACGCACACACACACATGCGACTGTGCGTGCGCCGTCTCGCCCTGAGTGCTGTGGTGCGCGTACGCGCACCCCGCACCACGCACACAAGCGCAACCATCCTACACACACGCGGGCCGGACACGCCACGCCACCTCCCACACGCCACCGGACCGCATCACGCTACACCCCACACACACATTCCCACACACACACCAGCACTCTGCGTACAAGCATACATATGTTCCCATCCTGCGACGTGCGTCCAAAACTACCGCGTCAACCCACCGCACCTTCACCTCGCGCCCTCCCTAGACCTACTGCAATCTGATAAGTCTGCGACCCGCTACGCTAGACGCGACTCCCGTTCACGCCCCCCTTTACAATACACCTACCGATCTTACTACCTAACTCATCCCAACCTTCGACTCCCCACCTCGTTCCCGCTACCCATTCGCCTAGCATCGTCGATTAATCTGTTTCTCGTATACGCCAGCGAGATCCGTAGCATCAGCCAGACGTAAAACTACTGCCCACACCTTAATCCATTCTTGCCACTCCAATCTCGAAAAGTATCTCCCGCCAACCCTGCTAAACACAACCACCGCAGCCTACTACGCTCACCTGTCGCCCACCCTCGCGAGGGGTCGTGGCCGCTGGAGATGGGAACCATCGACTGCAACATCTCGCGAGATCATACGTTTGACTCGGCACAGTACGTCATGCCGCAATACAAGTTGGTATGCCCCCCACACGCAGGCACGCCCTACCGCAATCTCCTGCGAACCACACCGCCTGGCGAGTGAGCGACAGCGCGTTAGTACTGGCCTATTGTTTCATCGGCGGGCGAATACTTTGGATGCATGGCCAATAGAATGATACATACGTGTCGTACGTTTAAGTCTGTAATCCTCCGATCTCGCTTGTGTAACGGGAAACGCATTTGCCACGATCTCAGGCGGAAGTACTCTGTGTCATTGAGCTCCACGCTTGGACTGCATTACGTCGAGTAAATCGTAGGATATTATAAGCTACCGTAAAGACGAATGTCCGCTTGTTTATTGATGTCACACTGCCCTCCCTATTATCTACTCCTGATAGCATTACTATACATATTACATATACATAACATATACATATCATATACATATACAACTATACATATACATATCATATACATCATACATACTATCATTACCTACATATACTATACATATACACCTATACATATACGCATATACATATACATATACATATACATATACCATACATATATACATATACCATATACCATATTACAATATATACTATACATATCATCACTACTCTACATATACCATATACATATAGCATTATACACTATCCAATATCCCATGAAATACTACATATATATATACATATTACACTATACCTAATAGCATATACCCATATACCATATACATATACATATTATCATAGTAATAATACATATTACATATACCCTATACATATCCATTTACATATACATATCCATAACATATACATATACAAAGTAAACCATATACATCACTACATATCATATACACTATACAATACATATACCCATACATCATACTTTACATATCATATACATACCATATATCATATACATATACATTATACATATACCATATACATAACATATACATATACATACTACAATTACCATTATACATCAGGAGCAGATCATGAGGAAGGAGTGTGACTTCAACTAAATTTGGAAATCGCTTCATTTACTAGCGCTGCAGAATACCTATCAATTTACTACGCCCTAACTCACAACTTGAGCTCCAAATCGTACACAGTACCTTCTCCTAAGCATCTTGCGAAACATCGTTCCCTCGTATACACGCCCGGAATCCAGAGATACAGACTAAAACGCTAGCGACACGATTTCAATTACTTCGTTGCAGATCACCTCTGCAATCGCTGCCACACCCGCGCCTAACTCGAAAGAAAAGCACTGTAAATAGTCAGATTCCGCTCAGCGGCCACCGCATGCCGAGGCGCGCTTTCCGTCAACCCGTGGCACATAACATCGACATTGTGTGTATTCCACATCTGACTGCTCATCTGCAGCATTTCTACCCCTGACACCGATACCTGATCCGAAATGCACAATCACCCTACCACACTAAAACACGGCGACCGTACACACCTACCTCACCTAGATACACGTCATCTATCCTGCTAAAACAACAGCAAAGAACATCACAACCGACTTGGTTCGGCATTTTGCAGGTAGCTTCTATACGGCGATTGCTTATCCGTGGCGCCTCTGTGCTGCGAGTCTGGCTGGAGTATATATTTGGTATGGTCGCCATGTTGTTTATACACCAAGCCTCGTCTCGTAGCCACCTGACTAAGCAAAGCGTCGCTTCAGGCCCGTACACAGCGAGCCTTACAGGCTATACAATTTTAACATACTGCAATCCGCCGCCCCGACTTATGGAAAAGCCGACCCATTGCTCGCTATTGCGTTCAAGTGGCTGTAGCCATGTGCCGTCGGACAGCTCGACGCTTTGCTTCAAGCAGCTTGTACGTCAATGGTGACTGGTCGCTCATTTTCTGGTTTATTCGAAACGGGAGCTCGACTAACCTGTCTGGCAAACTCTCGAAAACAATCTGGTTTTTGAATTCTCTCGCTAATTTACGCATGCAAGCAGGCATTCCATCGCGTGAACTCTCTAACTGTGCTATAATCTTATTGATTCGCATTTTATTCAGCCTGCTGCCCTCTCACGGCCTCTACTCCGTTCTACCACAACCCGCTTGATCGGTCGTCTCCTCCATGATGGACTGCCATTGACAATACATCATTGACCTGCTGTCCAACCATTACTTGTTCCCGCAGCAACCGCTTGTTGGCCCTCAATATGTATTTACATACACCCAGCAACCGACCTACCGTCGGCATATAGCAATCGAGTGGATAGTCCGCTTACCGACCGCGGGCAAGGGTCTACAATTCGGTAGCAGGAACGCGTGCTACTCAAACAACCGCCTCGCACGCCGAACAATAATATTCAATTATAACGAATGTAGTAGAAATATATCGTAATATTACGAACGCGTGGAAAATCGATCGGCCAGAGCGCAGAGAGGGCAAAGCAGCGCTACAAGCGGATAGTCCTGGGGCGGGCCTCTGATTGGCTGAAGCCAGAACGCCTCAACACACATCTCAAATAATGAAGCTTTGCCTATAAATGTAAGGGTATGATCCGAGGCTCGGGAGATAAGACACCAATGAGGCCAGCGCGCGACAGACAAAAGGACAAGAAAGAACGCTCACAGCGGCCACAGCTTGCGCGGTTGCGTTATATTTGTTGTAACATGTAGTAAATGAACCATGCCATGCGTTGTATACTCTACGTCTTCGACCGTCGCTGACACCTTGCAAGGACCAATCAAACATGTCGATGCAAAGCAACTCCTCCATGCAAACGTATGATTGTGAATTCTTGTTCGCTGCTAGGTTTTCAAAAAGGGTGTATTAGTAGAACACATAATACCAGACGTGCTGCTTCACTGCCAAATTTCAAAGCGTTTGCTTCAGTGATGTCGGATGCCAGTTTCCCCTTAATACTGACGAGCCGCTGCGCTTTGACTCGACTTTTAGTCTCGATTGTGTTCCACACGACTCTCTTGCTGCCCTAGACCATTATTAGCGACTGATAAATATGCCACCAATGCCTTATGCGACCCGTTCATCGCTCACTTCACCTACTAACACGCGCATCATAGAGCCAAATGGGAACTAAATCCGCGCCCATAGTCGGCCGTACCCACGTGCCCCTATCCGTTCTTGTCTGCCTGCGTGGAGTGGTTCAGCGGCCCGCGCCGTCGGATGTGCCTCTCTCGTCTATTCCTAATCTATATATATCTATACTATACATACTCATGTGTGTGTGTTGTGTGTGTGTGTGTGTGTGTGTGTGTTGTGTGTGTGTGTTGTGTGTGGTGTGTGTGTGTGAGAGAGTGTGTGTGTGCGTGTGGTGTGTCTGTTTGTATGTGTGCGTGTATGTGGTGTGTGTATGTTGAGTGTGTGCAATGTGTCTGTGTGTATGGCGGCGCGCGCCGGGTGTGTGGTGTGTGCTGTGGTTGTGTGTTGTTGTGTGTTGTGGTGTGTGTGTCGCGCCGTGCTTCTCGTGCGGCGCTTGCTGCGTGTGCGTGTGTGCGTGTGTATGTGTGTTGTGTGTGTGTGTGTGTGTGTGTGTGTGTGTGTGGTGTGTGAGTGTCGTGTGGTTGTGCGCTGCTCATTGTTGGTAGCTACACTCCGATCGTGAGGCTACGCCAGACACTTGATCGATCGCTTTGCCACTGTGTTCCTACGAGAATTATCGCGAGAGATTTCGAGCTCAAGATAGTAAGGAAGCAGGCCAGAGATCATTGTAATAACACACAACTTGCATACGCTCTATTTGCAAATAAACTCTGTGAAGTAATACTCCCTCAGTTTCCACCAGGTCAGTAACCATTATGATTAAATTCATTGCATTCTCCGTTTTCACACTCGACTTCTATCGGCTTTATTTAATGCACGCTCACCCTACCTATCCCCGATCCACAATTCTAGTCTACTACACAAAACACGTTTCACTGCTATTCATATTTGCTACCGTCGAACAACGCTAGCGCCCGCCCAGCTTATCCCGCCCAAATTGTCCTATAATAACATTCCCGCCGTGCCCTGCGTACATACTACCGCAACCACTCCTATCGCACACAGTTTCATTCTCATTACAGGTAAAAATCAGCATATAACCCACACCTTGACACAAAACTCCGCATGGTGCTTTCACGTTGTGTGCGCTCCGTCTGCCATCACGCTGCAGCGTGCGCCCGCAGTCTACTCTTTGACCGCAGGCTGTGCGTGCGCGTTGCTCCAATGTTCCGCCATCGATCAACGTCCGTTGCCAAGGCCTACCACTGATCGCCGCTTCCTGCCTGGCGCTTATAAGCGTCCAGCATGACCGAATTAAGCCCGCTCCCACGCCATAGAACTCCCACACTGCCGTTCAAGCCACAAGCTACGCCAAGATTTCATGCATCCATTATATACTGTAAAAGTCACACGGTACCGATATTTTCTGATACTAAAGGGATCGGCCTCAGAAGTGAGTAACGCAACTATAACTATTAACAGAAATTATTGACTAAATATATACTCGGATAATTAATACTCTTGATAACAATTTCTCACCGTTACATAACAGACCAATATCGCTATGCGCTAATTGAATAAACAGATGTGTAAAAATCACTTCAATTATATTAAACGGGAATAATAAAGGCAGGAGCACTTATTGTAAACAGTAAACGGTTTAAAAAATTTTGTCGATCCAATTTTAATTGTCACAACAGTTACGTATGAAACGCATTCCATACTGCGATGACTAACTGAGAATTAAATCTATTGACATCACATGCCGGCTTCAATTCCACAAAGCAACAAGGTTTCATGAATAATTATCAATGTAAAATGTCACCCCTCTATTCTGATACTAGAGGAATCGGCTCAGAATTAGTAAGCAACATACGGGAAGGTGGGGCCCATTAACACGGCCTTAAGCTTGGCCGCTCCCCCCCCATACACCTGCTTACAAGTTTAGAGTGTCCATATCCACTGATTACCCTCATCGTTGGCATTAGGTTTACAACAATAGGAGTGGAGGTCCCTTATCTTTTCCAGATTTTTCGTAAAAAATTACAAATAAAATTTTGTCTGAAAGGCCATTCTGCCCACGTATGGGCAAGATGGGGGGGGCGGCCACCCGCATGGGGTTAATAATGGACGCCCCCGTGTCCATTTGCGCGTCAACTCACATTTTGATGTGAAAATGCATTTAAACAACAAACCAAGAGGGAAGTCTTTGTGTAACATAAATTCAAACTAATTTAATAAAGAGGAACTGAAAATTAATGATTTACATGCAATCTGCATGGGCAGTAGATTTGTTCAGCATGCAATTACAACAATGTATAAAACTTGAACTAGAAAATTTATGATTTAGCCTAACATGCAATCTGGCATGGGCAGGAAGATTGTTCAGCCATCATACTACAGATATAAACAATGAACCCCTAGTAGGCCTCTACATTGGCAATTAAACCGCGCCTAAGTCACGTGTCATAGAGGCAGGTGCTTTCGAGACATCCACTGTCACAACCTCATCCCCACTTCCAGTTCTTCACAGTGGCCATTAGGCCTAATGAATCAATACGTTGCTTTGCCGTGTGGGGGGGATGGGTTAAGCACCGAAATCACAATAACAGTCAATCCAGTGCTCTCGTCCGTCCCAGCACACTTGGTATGGGCCATTGTAGACATACAGTACACTGAATGCATTGCGTCTTGTGTAGATCTTGGCTTCTAGATCGTTTAGCATCTATTATCCCGATGGGGCATAAATGGACATACCGGTCCATTATTCCCCATACGCAAACTGTCCAAGTTTGCCCCATCAACCCCTTTTTCATTGACACCGGCCGCGGCGACGACCGCCATGTACACTAAATCTAGTAGGGCCGTACTTCCAAACTCACCCTTGACATGTAGCCATAAGCAATTCTATTAAATACCTGCTCAGATTTTGAACTCTATCACAGTGGGACCACTTCGACTAGAACTATGGGCCTACCTAGACTCACGGAGGGTGTAAAAAAAATATTCATATGCGTCTCACCCTGTGATGCTGCGCACCTCCGGTCTATTGTAATTCATGGAGTCAATCCAGGGCTGCTGGACATTAATATTTAATTCTTCTTTAACAACATCCGATAGCTGCAGCACTCTCCTATGTGTTTTTTAGCGCTGTCCGTTTAATGCCTCATGGTGCCATTATGCCCGACACCTTCCCCTACTATTAACGAGAACATATTATTGCTAAATTACTCGGAAATACATAACTTGATACCAATTTCCAAACAGATTACATTAACAATACGATATCCTATACGAGTAATTCCTAAATAGATGCATATGTACGATATCACTTCCAAATTATAAACGGAAATGAAAAAGAGGATGCATATTAACATAAAAGTTTTAGATACATCAATATGTCACCCGCAGTGACAGTAATGAAAGCCCTTCATATGCGGATGATTAACACCAATATTTTGTTAGAGTTATTACCACGATGTACCTTATATAAATACTAAATAAGCGTGATTAAGAAAATATTTAAGTTACTGCCTAGATTTGCACACAGTATATATAATGAGGATGGCGACACCGTATTAATTGTTTCATGCCCCGCTCCCTCACACCTGGAATACCGCGCGATGCCAAATGTCTGCCGTCTCG
>NW_014577645.1:180886-195822 GCF_000485595.1 Priapulus caudatus | reverse complement strand
ATCCCTGCTTCGTTGTCACAGTACCAGCTATCGAATCCCTGCTTCGTTGTCACAGTACCAGCTATCGCATCCCTGCTTCCTTGTCACAGTACCAGCTATAGCATCCCTGCTTCCTTGTCACAGTACCAGCTATAGCATCCCTGCTTCCTTGTCACAGTACCAGCTATCGCATCCCTGTTTCGTTGTCACAGTACCAGCTATAGNGGTATCTCAGCATAGATTTTTATAATTAATTGTTATTCAGAACACCTGTGTTTATAATTAGAAGAGCGCCCTAGCCGTTAGGCGGCAAAACTGCTACTTCACCCCCTCCCGTTTTCCCATTGCTCTCCCATGCCTCTCGCTCACGCCTAATGCTTACTTCTCTACCGCCCCTCAGCTATCTTCCCTGCCCGCTTTTCCTCAGTCTCTTACCCCTCTCTTCCACAGAAGCTATATTATGCCGTTTTCTTTTAGTCGGTACTACACGGCCTGAAACGGTGCTCGCTCATGCGCAATATTCCGAGAAGAAGAATATTTTGCAATGATTATGTATTAAAAATGAAGCGAGGAGTAGTTCCTAGCGGTGGATTTATATGATAACATTTCTATCAGTAGACATTCCTTAATAAATAGGATGAATACCTATGCAGGTAAGGTGACCACTGCATTATACTAGCCAGTACATAATCTGGATATACGTTAGTGTGTTGACGCATGCGCAATATCTTACCAGAAGAGTCATATTTGTGATGAATATATATTTAATATGGTTAGGGGGTATCTCAGCATAGATTTTTGTACTACAGCTTATCAGTCACCTGTTGTTTATAATTAGGAGAGCGCCCTAGCCGCGCAGGGTGCAAAACTGCTACTTCACCCCTCCCGTATTTCCATTGTCTCCCCTGTCCTTCGCTCAGCCTAATCTTCTTCTACCGCCCCTCAGCTATCTTCCTGCCGCTTTTCCTCAGGCCTTACCCCTCTCTCCCACAGCAAAGCTATATTATGCCGTTTCTTTAGTCGGTATACTTACACGCCTGAAACGGTGCTCGCGCATGCGCAATATCTCCGAGAAGAAGAATATTTTGCAATAATTATGTATTAAAAATGAAGAGGAGTTATCCTAGCGTGGATTTATATGATAACTTGTATCAGTAGACATCCCTTAATAAATAGGAAGAAAACATTGCATGTAAGCTGACCATTGCCTATACTAGCCAGTACATAATCTGGCTACGTAGTGTGTTGACGCATGCGGCAATATCTTACCAGACGAGGTTATATTTTGTGATGATTATGCATTTAATATGGTTAGGGGTATCTCAGCATAATTTTTTGTAATTAAATTCTGTTATCAGAACACCTGTTTTATAATTAGAGAGCGCCCTAGCCTGCAGGGTTCAAAAATGCTACTTCACCCCTCCGTATTTCCATTGTCGCCGCTGTCCATCGCTCAGCCTAATTCTTCTTCTACCGCCCCTCGGCTATCGTTCCTGCCGCTTTTCCTCAGTATCTTACCCGTCTCTCCCACGCGCAAGCCTATATTATGCAGTTTTCCTTAATGCGTACTACAACGCATGAAACGGTGCTCGCGCATATGCGCAATATCTCCCGCAGAAGAATCATATTTTGCAATGATTATGCATTTAAATGAATAGGAGTCATCCTAGCATGGATTTATTAGTATAACATTCTATGGTAGACATTCCTTAATAAATAGGAAGAAAACAAAACCTTGCATGTAAGGGTGACCACATGCATATACCAGCCAGTACATATCTGGCTACGTTAGGTGTGTGACGCATGCGCATTACTAGCTGAGTTATATTTTATGATGACTATGCATTTAATTATGGTTAGGGGGTATCTCAGCCATACAGATTTTTATATATGAATTGTTATCAGAACACCTGTGTTTATAATTAGAAGAGCGCCCTAGCCTGTAGGGGGCAAAACTGCTACTTCACCCCCTCCGTGTATTCCCATTGTCTCCCATGCCTCTCGCTCAGCCTAATTCTTCTTCTACCGCCCTCAGCTATCTTCCCTGCCGCTTTTCCTCAGTCGTCTTACCCCTCTCTTCTCACAGCAAGCTATATTATGCCGTTTTTTTTAGTCGGTACTACACGCCTAAACGGTGCTCGCTCATGCGCAATATCTGCCGAGAAGAAGAATATTTTGCAATGATTATGTATTAAAAATAAAGAGGAGTATTCTAGCGTGGATTATTATGATAACATTCTATCAGTAGACATTCCTTAAATAAATAGGATGAATTCCTTGCACGGTAAGGTGACCACTGCACTATACTAAGCCAGTACATAATCTGGCTATACGTTTAGTGTGTTGACGCATGCGCAATATCTTACCAGAAGAAGTCATATTTTTGTGATGAATAGTATATTTAATATGGTTAGGGGGTATCTCAGCCATAGCATTTTTGTAACTACAGTTTATCAGTCCACCTGTGTTTATAATTAGGAGACGCCCTAGGCCTGCCAGGTGTGCAAAACTGCTACTTCACCCCTCCGTATTTCCATTGCTCCCCTTGTCCTTCGCTCAGCCTAATTTTTCTTCTACCGCCCCTCAGCTATCTTTCCTTGCCGCTTTTTCCGCAAGTCTCGCTACCCTTCCTCCACAGCCAAGCTATATTATGTAGTTTCCTTGATCGGTACTACACGCCCATGAAAACGGTCGCTCGCGCATGCGCAATATCTCCTGAGAAGAATCATATTTTGCAATGATTATGCGCATTAAAATGAATAGGAGTCATCCTAGCATGGATTTATATGATAACATTCTATCGGTAGACATTCCTTAATAAATAGGAAGAAAACAAAAAACTTGCATGTAATGGTGACCACTGCATATACCAGCCAGTACATAATCTGGCTACGTTAGTGTGTTTGACGCATGCGCAATATCTTACTAGCGAGTTATATTTTGTGATGACTATGCATCATTAATATGCGTTAGGGGTATCTCAGGCCTATATGTTTACAATTAATTGTTATCAGAACACTTGCTGTTTATATTAGAAGAGCGCCTGGCCTGTAGGGGCAAAACTGCTAGCTTCACCCTCTCCCGTATTTCCATTGTCTCCCATGTCCCTCGCTCAGCCTAATTCTTCTTCTACCGCGCCTCAGCCTATCTTCCTGCGCCTTTTCCATCAGTCTCTTTTACCTCACTCTCCACAAGCAAGCTATATCATGCATTTAGTCGGTACTACACGCCTGAAACGGTGCTCGCGCGGCGCAATATTTTCCGAGAAGAATCATATTTTGCAATGATTATGCATTTAAATGAAGCAGGAGTCATCCTAGCATGGATTTATATGATAACATTGTATCAGTAGACATCCCTTAATAAATAGGAGAAGACATTGCATGTAGGTGACCACTAGCCAGCTACATAATCGTTGCGTACGTTAGTGTGTTGACCATGCGCGATATCTTACAGAAGAGTCATATTTTGTGATGAATATGCATTTAATATGGTGAGGGGGTATCTCAGCATAAACTTTTGTAACTAATTGTTATCAGTACACTTTGTTTTATAATTAGGAGAGCGCCCTAACCTGTAGGGTGGAAAACGGCTACTTCACCCCCTCCCGTATTTCCCATTGTCGCCCTGTCCCTCGTTCAGCCTAATTCTTCTTCTACTGCCCCTCAGCTATGTCTCCCTGCCGCTTTTCTAAGTCTCTTACCCTCTGTCCCACAACAAGCTATATTAAGCAGTTTTTCCTTAATCGGTCTTACACGCCTGAAACGGTGCTCGCGGCATGCGTCATATCTCCGAGATGAATAATATTTTCAATGATTATGTATTATAATTAAAGAGGAGTCATCTAGCGTGGATTTATATGATAACATTCTATCAGTAACATCCCTTAATAAATAGGAGAATACCTTGCATGTAAGCGTGACCACTGCGCTATACAGCCAGTACATAATCTGGCAACGTTAGTGTGTTGGCGCATGCGCCAATATCTTACCAGAGGAGCTATAATTTGTGTGATGAATATGATTTACTATGGTTAGGGGGTATCTCAGCACATAGGAATTTGTAAATAATTGTTTATCTGTACACCTGTGTTTATATTAGGAAAGCCCTAGCCTTGTAACTACATACTTTCTCCTCTCTCCATATTTTATACTTCACTCCTTTACTCGACTCGCATCTCGTGCGTGACACTCTCGCCGCTACTCGATCTGCTCTAGCTCGCCTCACTCTCGGACCTTCTCCTTCTCCGACACTCTTTTAAACACTATCGGTGTCCGCTCACTCTACCTCTGTCATCGATGATCTCTGTAATAGTAGCCTTATGCTAACTCCTGTATATTGAGAATTGAGACACCAAGTAGGTTACATGATAGTAAGCGTCTGAAAATAACACTTTATTCAACCATGCTAACTGACAGGTCCATCATGTGCAGCCATCTTTACCAACTCCCACTCCACCTATTAGTGTACTTTGCGCTGACGCGCAAAGTAGTACCACAGTGTAATCATCGATCCCCCTTCCCCACAATGAAAAGTTGAGCATGATGAAAACAGTATGATAAACGTTTTAAACTTTTAAAGCGTATGACAATTGTACCTAAATAATAAATCCTCTTATAACCACATCTCAGAACCAACAACTTTTTTGTGTGTGACTTCAACAAACATCAATCAAACAAACACAACTCCAACTTTTGAATGGCTTCATTCCTTGCGTTGCTGTGTGAGCCGCAAGCTCTGTGAATGCTTACTTTTAACTGTTGCTTTACGAATTCGTAACACAACGCAAAACCTCATATATAACAATTGTTTACACTTGCATGAATTACGATAAAGATGTACATAACTTCAATTCCTGTGTTTCACATATACAAGCTTTCTCACTTTACAAAGTCTAGTATGCTATTACATGTGTGTTATTATTTTCTTTTAATAACTGTAATATATTGTACAGTAACTCCAAAGCAATGTACACAAGTGAGTCATGTGTATGACACAGATGCCTATTGCTCAATAAGGCGATTGGGCTTTACAATTCTGCGCCCTGATCTTGTGTAGCATGCATCACCACGTGTTTTCTGCCGATCTTGTGCCCGATCTGGAGGGAGTGGTGGCGCCTTGGGTAGCCTGTGGTCCCCCTCAGAGTTCACATGCTGAGGTGGACAACCCAAAGTTCTTACGTCTCTGCGGTTGCGTCTTCTTATGCCCCCATTAGGAGTCTGAATGAGGTAGGATCGTTGTTCTCTGCATGCTTCCACAACCGTTGCTGGGCTCCACACTCCTGTATTGTGTTCATATGTGAGCACCTTCTCTCCTGTTCGCAGTGGAGGAAGTTCCTTCACACCTCTGCAGTCATAGTTTTCTTTCTGTTTGTTCTGCCTTGCAATCAGCTTCTCGTACGTGTCTGTCTGGGCGGCCGACAAACTGCTCAACTTGTCTGGCAAGGTGTTTCTCATCTTTCTGCCTTGTAGAAGCTCAGCTGGCGATGGCAGGTCTGTGTCCACAGGAGTGGTTCGAAGGCTCAGCAATGCGAGGTGTAGGTCACCGTTGGATTCCTTCACCTTTGTCAATGTCCTCTTCACGGTCTGTATGGCACGCTCAGCAAGTCCGTTACTTTGAGGATAGTGAGGACTGGAAGTGACGTGTTGAAATCCCCACTCCTGTGCAAAGGCTTTGTACTCTTGGCTGGCAAACTGGGGTCCATTATCACTGATCACCTTCAGGGGTATCCCTTGCTCACTGAATATGTCTTTGGTGATTTGGACAACTGATCCGCTTGTGCATCTCCCTCTGACCTTCCTGATGAAGGGAAACTTTGAGTGGTAGTCTGTAATGATCAGGTATTCATCTCCATACAGATGAAACAGGTCGGTTCCCACTGTTTCCCAGGGCCTCGAGGGAAGGTCATGTTGAAGTAGGGGCTCCCTTTGCTGGGCTCTCTGGTGTTCTCTGCATGATGTGCAGGATCCAACCATGTGCTCGATGTCTTTGCTGATTCCGTCCCAGTACACACAGGACTTGGCACGGAGTTGTGTTTTCGTCACGCCCTGGTGACCTTCATGAAGTTTCTTGAGCACTTCCTGCTGCATGCCTTCTGGTATGATAATCCTACAGCCCTTCAGCAGTACACCATCTTCGACGGAGAATGAGTCTTTTGCCGACCAGTGCTTGCGTAGTTCCTTGGGTACAAGACTAGCCTCATCTGGCCATCCATTTACTGTCAACTCCTTCAGGGCTTTCAGCTCCTTGCTTTCATCTGTCCTGCGTTGTAGCTCTACAAGACGGTTTGGCGCCACATTGATTGTGTGGATAGTGCTGTTGAGTTCGATGGTCGGCTGCTTCTGGGGGTTTATGCGTGACAGTCCGTCCGCAAGGCCGATTTGAGAGCCCGGTTTGTAGACCAATTGGAAGTCGTATGGTTGTAACCGCAACAGCATCCTCTGTAGTCTTGGGGGTGCATTTGCCAGGTTCTTTTTGTGGATACTCTCAAGGGGTTTGTGGTCAGATTCTACAATGAACGTTGATCCATAGAGGTAAGTATGGAAACGGGTACAGCCGAAAACCACAGCAAGCATCTCCCGTTCTATGTTCGCGTATCTCTGCTCAGTTTCAGTCAAGGCTTTACTTGCGAATGCAACAGGTCTGTCATCTTGCAGGAGCACTGCACCAAGACCTCGTGATGATGCATCAACTTGTACCGTTGACTGTTTGGTAGGATCAAAGTAGGTTAGCGTGCACATGGATGTGATGAGGGATTTCACCACATCAAACGACTGCTGGTGAGATGCTGTCCACTGCCATTCATTGTCTTTTTTGGTCAGGCTGCGAAGTGCATCTGTATGCGTCGCAAGGTTTGGTATGAAGGGCGACATATACTGTATCATGCCCAGGAAACGTTGCAGGTCTCTTACACAGCTTGGCGGTGGAAGGCTGTGAATGTCTTCCACCTTCTTGGGATCTGGACGGACGCCCTCTTTGCCATAAATGCATCCGAAGAACGCCACTTCGTCCACCTTGATATCACATTTGTCCAGGTTGAAGACCAGTCCAAACTTTGTAGCAGTGGTCATCAAGACGTGCAGATTCTTGTCATGTTCCTCACCGTCATGCCCATACACGATGATGTCATCTGCGATGTTGAGTGTTCCAGGGCAACTTGAGAGGATGAGATCCATCTTCTCTTGAAAGATGTCTTGGGCCACCTTGAGACCAAATGGTAGCCTTCTGAATCTGTACCTTCCAAACGGGGAGTTGAACGTCGTCAAGTCACTGGCTCTGTCAGTGAGCTGGATGCTCCAATACCCATGCCTCGCGTCTAACTTGGAAAATACACGGGCACCATGTAGCTTGTGTGTGGTTTCTTCCAAGGTTGGGGCCTTGTGATACGTTCTTTTACACGCTTTGTTGAGGTCTTTGGGATCCAGGCAAACTCTCAACTTCCCATTACTCTTCCTGCTGATCGCTAGCGACGAGACCCAGTCTGTCGGCTTACTGACTTTTTCAATGACTTCCATGGACTCCATCCTATCCAGCTCTTCCCGGAGTTCTTCTTTGAGATGTATCGGAAACTTCCTTGCCGGATGTACAACAGGTACAACATCAAGTTCAAGCGCAATGTCATACTCCCCAGGAAATTGTCCTATGCCTCGGAATTGGTCAGGGTACTGATTTTGGAGATCACTTTTGCTGCGGATCTCAAGGGTCGGAGTATGCCCAATGGGTCCTGTAGTGTCCTTGCGTATCTCGCAGTTGATTTCCACCAGACGCATTTTGACTGCGCTCTGTAACCCTAGTATCACAGGTCCTGGTGTGTCCACCACGTAGAATCTGGTTGAGAGCCATTTCCCATCCTTGTATTGACAGCGAACTTTAACACATCCATATTGGTGCATAGCAGCGCCATTGTATGCATAAAGCTTGGTTGGTTCCTGTTGAACCGTCCCATCCCTTGGGTATCCTTTGGTGTCAAGTAGCTCAGGGAATGCTCTTCTGAATGTACGTAATGGTAGCACGTTTCCTTGGGCACCCGTGTCAACCTTTACTTTCAGCGTGTGGTTGCCAGGTTTATTCCTCAATGTAATGCTCAAGTTAGCAAATATCTCATCTCTTTGGTCCGCCTGGGGAGTACCATCTGTGCGTACGTCACCGATAAAAATTGCGTCAAGTGACATAGCCTCCATATCAGTGGTCAGACTGTCCTGCTGCTGGCAGTCTATTGGGTGGACGTTCTTTTGTGATGATAATGGATTGGGGTTCTGATCTCTGCCTCCATAACCGCGGTAACTAACTTGACCTCTGTCTCTATCACCATGGTAACTAAATTGACCTCTGCCTCTATCACCATGGTAACTAAATTGACCTCTGCCTCTATCACCATGGTAACTAAATTGACCTCTGCCACCTTGGTACCTTTCGCGTCCCCTGCCACCTTTGCCTCTGTAAGTAGGGTGTGTTGACGCAGATGATCTGCAACATTTCCCCCAGTGGCCTGTCATCTGGCACTTGTGGCATACGGCATTGAATGCTGGACATTTCCTCGGTTGGTGGTGTCCACCACAGTTCCCACAGGGTTTCTCCATTCGCATTGCATGAACTGATGCAGAGTCTAGGCCCTGTAGCTGACTCATGTGCACGATGCTTGCTTCATGTGCTCTTGCCTCTGTGATGGCACCTTTAAGAGTTAACTTTGCATCCTTGCTTAGCAGTGTCTTCTGTACCTCTGGGTGGCTGACCCCTGCGATAAGAACTTCAATTATTCGCTCTTCAATTATGTCCTCAGTTGTAAAGTTACACTGTGCTGCCTTGGTCCTGCATCGGAGGACGAAATCATCAATTGACTCTGATACACCCTGTTTAAACCTTTGGAATTCCAGCCTATGAATTCTGAAGTTATCTCGCGGGACCAGCTGCTGTGAAAATGCATCCCATATGTTTACAGGGCTGTTTAGTTCATCCTCAGTCAGATTCCAGGTGTTGAACATGCGTAGTCCCTCCTTACCAGACCATAGTATGATGTATGTGTGCTGGTCGGCAGATGCTATTCTCTTAATGGTAAACCACATATTGGCCACCTGTCTAAATTCATTTAGGGCCTGTGACCGGTCAGGGCTGGACCAGTCCATCCGAGGTGTAGGCAGTGATCCACTAGCCATGTTGCTATGTGTATCCTCAGTATAGATTGACAATTTGTTGTTACATACAACTGTAGGTGAACACTATAGCACCGTATTCACTATAATTGCAATCTTGGTAATGGAATCAATATATAAGCGAGTGGTATGAACTCAATCACCTTTACAGCACATGTATACTTGTTACATACAGTAATATGACCGTGAACTGAATGTATACATATGATTACCAATACAATAATTACGGGCAGTGAATACAGCCATAAACATGTATGAATTCCGACTTACAAATAACCATGGCATCCTCTCATTTGCTATGAGCAAGGTAATCCCGTTGGCAAAATTATGATGTACGCATAAATGTAAACAGATATGACCAACGTTATAATATACCAATATCTTCAGTGGTAATCACTAATCAGGCACGTTATCTCTGGAGGAAAATATTGGTGTGGCTTATACACACTATTTCATGGGTTGCACTATGCTAATGCCAACCAAATATTTCCGAATATCTGGCTTCCACAATTTATACGCTTTATGATATGTATACATACCACCTATTTCGACCAAAAATACTCTCGGTAACAATACGTAGCTTCATTCGCTATTTTGACATTGATAACAAATGCACTAAACTACAAGATCTGCGTGATACATGCAGTATGTGTACACGCACATAACTTTTCATAAATGACAATGTTCGATCAGCCCTTTATTTTTGGACTTAGCTTGTCTTCGACTTGGCTTGACTGCATCTGCTGTCTACGTCGACTGGCTAGTCTGTAACATACAGTTCGCGATGATCACGTACAATGTCAATGCTGCTTGTCTGCTATAGTCTCAAGCTGCTTGTAAGCCCGTGCTGACGAAGAGTGTCTCGAATTCTCCGCTCAGGTGCACCAAATTCTGTTAGCAATCTTCGATGCTGATGGCCTGTGTTCCGCTCTGATCACCAAAACTACTACGAGTCAGACCTCCCTGTGAAACTGGCACTGTTAGTGTTAGTGTTCCATCACTGGTTGATGCTCAGCCTTGTTGACTCCACACTGCGGGTATGTGTCCCGTATGTGTAGTTGTGAAAACTGTCCCGTGTAACACCGCACGGCACTCAGCGTCGAATGTGCATGTGTAATTTACTACATGCAAGTTATCTGCTATGATAGCCAGATGTGTGTCACCGAAAGTCCCACGAAACCTTGATAGTATCCGTCCGCGGGGTAATGGCTGCATGCATGCAGCTATCTAGGCAACGCTTGATGGTTCGCCGAAGCTCGAGCTCGATGGTGTTGATAACAAATATTTATCACACTCAAGCTCACAATGTCCCGAAGTTTCCGACACATTGCTTCCTTGTCACTGGTGCAAACCCGAGTCACTCAAGATTTCAATTCATATTACAGTTTCCTTGACTTTGTCCAGTCGATCGCCATTCGCCACTTCAGCATACGGTGCAGTCCGACGCACAGTCGTACATTTACCACACAGGCACACATGCCATTATGTATGGCGCGGCGAATACTGCGGTGTGTGCCACTGGCCCTGCACTCTCGTGCATGTCCTGTCAATCATCCAACAGACGGTGTTCGATCCGCGCTGCCACCATGTAATAGTAGCCTTATGCTAGAACTCCCTGTAATAAGTGAGATTGAGCAACACAAGAGGTCATGAATAGTAAGGTCCTGAATAACACTTTATTTCAACCATGCTAAACTGCACAGGTCCATCAATGTGCAAGCCCATCTTTAACCAACTCCTCCCCCTCCACCTATTAGTGTATCTCTGCCCTGGACGCAAATGTAAGTACCACACGTAACATGGACCTGATAAAGCAGAATATTAATTGTGAGGTTTCGTGCCACTGCTCGTCCATAGGTTCGCCTGTCCATCCATATACGTCCAATCGTCTTTTTTGAACTTGGTTTGTGACGTCAACCGTTCACAAGCTAGAAACGAATACACAAGCTGATTCGTGTGTACACTTTACCATTGGAGCAATAAATAGATAAATAAGCGTAAATCAGGGGTTCCCCGAGCAGAGAGCTAAATGGAGAAAGAGTTCGAGAGATAGTTCGATAGGGAAGATTCTATAGACAGTTAAGTCTGATTGGGATTTCGCTTATGGAGTTGTAAAGTATAGATAAACCAATATAAGTTAAACTACCGCATGAATTAGAACGATAGAGCTGGAACTGCGTTGTAAATAGTGAGTCCCCTGTACGCTTGTTTATTCATTTATATGTTAAAATTAGAAGATAATACTCCTTACGGCTTAACCAAATAACTAAATGTTTCTACCCCTCTACCATTTGACTTCGACCTGTATTGACACCCACGGCACAAGAATCATATAGCTTATCGATCAATTTGTAGGGCGAAGTTTACCCGCGCAGCCCGGTGACACCAACAACAATTAACCTAACAAAAGCAAATAACTTTACTAGGCAGGACAAATACAGTAAAAAACACGGTCACGGGCCAGTTGACAAGAGCCAAAGAGAACCGCTACAATATCAATACATATTATATGAAAGGGAAGACTTGTTCATACTATTTGAACGTGTAAGGGAGGAATCGCAGAGGAATGTGTCCAGTTTGTGGATTAGCTTACCCTGCAGACGACCAACCAGTGGCTGGAGTCCGGTCACTGATCACGTTCCCGTTCGAAGCCCCTTTATTTGCGTTAGCGTTGGGTTAGGGTTACGGTTTAGGTGTTAGGATCAGCATCATCTAAACCTTCAAATCGTGAATTTTCAATTTCCCAAGGCGTTATTTCGAAATCTGGCGCAATTCCCGCCGCCATCTTGTGTGCTCGTAATAATAAAACGAATGGACTCTCCGTACCCGTAATCGCAAACCAATTAAGACTACCGCTAACCGTAACCCGTAGCCACTGCCATTCCTGCAAGAGGAAAATGTGTAAATCGAAAAACAATGACAACGCGCGTAAAAAGCCACGAAAATGCCCACGCGCAAGGGCAGTAAGGCCGCCTAGCAGTGCCATGAGCCAGACCCCCAAATTCATTGGTACCACCTGGGTGGCAATCCTCACTAGTATTGTTTTGAAAGGCCTACTGTCCATAGATGAAAAAAAACCATGAAAGCAAGCCGAGACTCACAGCTTTAATCGTAGACAATTTGCCACTTGGTATATGGCAGCGTCGTCGGTGGAGCGACAGATGCCTAATTATGGGGGGGGGTAGGGGACAATATAAAATTGAATATTTTGCCAAGATGCGGCGGCTGGGGAATGGACATACCATCTGAGCAAATGACCGCCTCCAAAAATGTTTGGTAGTTTTTGTCCTTCATAAACACTTTAATATCCATCAATATGCAAATCTGTTATGTTAGTAGGGTCAGCAGAGGTCAAAAGGTCACTGAAATTTGACCCCTCTTAAAAAATCGGACCCCCTGTCAGAAAATCCTACAGCTATCGTTTACCAATCGTTTATTTGTTGTGTGAGTGTGTCCCTATTCTGAAGCAAAAGGATGACTGATAAGAAGTTGAATTTATAGTAAACCAAACATGTTTGCTTTATTTTATTTATGCCTATGGTTATGGAAACGAGTTTTTGAACATTTCGAATAAATGCCTTATTTGGCGCCATTAAAATAGGCCAAAAAATGTAAACGACAAACTTGCTTGAAAATTAGCTTTGGGTGAAAGTTTGCAAAACTAAACCTCCAAATGGTAAATCAGACATATTCCCTGAGTACCAAATTTAATACTTTTTTTAATTGAATTTCCAAAGTAATTAGCCACCAAAGCTCTAATTGCATGCGATTTCGCTATCATGTCTCTATTTTAGCGCCAAAACAGGCAAAATAGTTACAAGACCTAACATATCGCGACTCATTTTACTGAATCAACAAGATACTAAACATTATACAAAAATGCATCCCACCTTTCGTGCTCGTCCCTTGCCGCATCAGTTTTGTATTGAATGGCGCCGTGTTATAGTTCAACATGGTAATGAAATTTTTATACCCACAGTACACACCGCTAAAATAAAAATTCACTCTGCCCTGCCTTGGGCTACCTATTGTTATCAACCATGTCAAATTGTCTCAACTCGTAGGTCAAATACATCCATGTGCCAAANTCTGGATTTTTACTAAACGTTTAAATTTAGTAAAAAAAATTAGAAATGAACGGTGAATACGGCAGAAGTACATACTAAACTGTCCAAAAGTAAACAAACAAAGGATTTCCCGAGGTGGGATTCGAACGCAGAATCAATGGTTTAGGAGTCCGATGCTTTATCCATTCGGCTACTGGGCCGATAGGGTTATACACCATGGATTCACACGTACGTGATGTATAATGTTAATCTGTACGCCATCTATTGATGAATAGAATTTTTATAAATTTCTAAGTTTTTTGAAATTTTGTTTCAGCCATAACCACCTCCCAGGCGTGCTGATTCTAAAAATATATTTAGTTTTCCTCTAGGCTGCGGAGTTCTCTAGTTATGCGCGAACACACAAATTCGGCTGAACAACTTTATATATATAGATATATAACTACTATATATAGTATATATGTAACTGCTATATATAGTATATATATAACTACTATATCAGGCATCGAATTTGACAATTTGTCTCTGACAGCAAGTAAGGCTGCTACTTGCTGTCAGAGGTTGTGCCCTCTGACAGCAAGTAGCAACACTGACAGCAAGTCTAGAAAACTGAACGCGTCGATTTTCTGTGAAAAATCATAAGTTATACGGCTAAAAGATAATGATATTGATAACATATATACAATTATTTCTTTATTATGGTATCAAATAGGAATAAAACCAAGATGGTACAATTAATATTAAAGTTTTTGTCAATTTAAAATATTTACATGTAATAAAATACAAAAAGTACACAGAGCAGCAGTGAGACACATTGTTAGATTATTTAATATGCCGAGTCGGTTTAGAGTTAGTGTTAGTGTTAGGGTGACTGTTTGTACTTGCGTGTATATTTGGAATATCCACGTCATTAAATTATACATCTGACGGCATTTAGGTACTAAGTGCTACGACGGCATTTACTTGCCGCCGATACAGACTACCTCTGACGGCAAATCAATATGTTCCGGCGGCAAATGCCGTCAGTTGCCGTCGTAAAATTCGATCCCTGTATATATATATTACTATTACTATTAGACATAGACATACATAAATACAGAGTACATCTTATAAAAGAAATAATTACATGTAGAAGTACAATTTTAATCAGTTTAAGCACGGGAGTTGCAAATGACACGTACAGTTAAGTCATCTAGTCCACTGGCAGCAAGAACCAGTCCGCTGCAGCTATATCATAGTCAATGGCCGCGTGTGTGCTGTAGCTGCAGCGGACTGGTTCCTGCTGCCAGTGATCTAGTCTGCCACCCCCACTGCTCTAGTAACGCTCAAGGGGTCGTTGTCGTAACAGGTACTACAGATATGTACCCGAGGTACATATATGTATACACAAAGTGTACCAGACTTGTACTACAGAAGTGTACCCTAACCCTAACACTAACCCTAATCCTAACCCTAAACATACCTCATGTAAAAATATAAACATAATACTAAACAACTTAAAACTACCGCGGTACATATCTGTAGTACCTGATACGACAACGACCCCTTGAGCTCTATAGTAACTATAGCCCGCGTACGGTTGCCGTGGGGCTATAGGATCAGTCATTACGGCAGGGATCGAATTTTACGACGGCAACTGACGGCATTTGCCGCCAGAACATATTGATTTGCCGTCAGAGGTAGTCTGTATCGGCGGCAAGTAAATGCCGTCAGAGCACTTAGTACCTAAATGCCGTCAGAG
>NW_014577645.1:157494-180876 GCF_000485595.1 Priapulus caudatus | reverse complement strand
TATAGCCCGCGTACGGTTTCCGCCAGCGTCAACCGTACGCGGGCTATAGTTACTATAGAGCTCAAGGGGTCGTTGTCGTATCAGGTACTACAGATATGTACCCGAGGTACATATATGTATACACAAAGTGTACCAGAGTTGTACTACAGAAGTGTACCCTAACCCTAACACTAACCCTAACCCTAACCCTAAACATACCTCATATAAAAATATAAACATAATACTAAACAACCTAAAACTACTTCGGGTACATATCTATAGTACCTGATACGACAACGACCCCATCTGCGTTACTAGAGCAACCCCAAGAGCAGATTAACTAAAGGAGCCGCTGAATAACATAATGGTAATGAAGAATTCACGCAGGATTGCACATAAGCAGCAAGTGGAGATCGAGCACATTATGCAAATTCAAGCAGTTCATAAATCCATGGAGAAAAAGTGTAGGAAACAAATATGTAATGAACAAATATACAATGAATATAGAATGAACAAGAAGATACTGTACAATTTATGGATTTTGCAAGATCATCATATGCATAAATCAAAGAGAGATTTCGGCCAATGTTTCTTTTAATTTAGTGTAACTTGGTAAATACTGAACGCAGTACATTTAGGTCTCTTGCCTGTATTATAGGTTGCCCTATTATCTGTGTTGTGTCGTGTGGCTTCATTCCTGGATTGGACACTGTACTATAATCCCGTCTAGTCTCTAGGTCCTGTCACTGCCCCCCCCCCCCAGAATCCATCGCGTCTGCTCTCGAAAGCTACCAGTGTTTCCGCCTGCATGAAATCTATATAGAGACTACTTCGACATTCCTTCCATCATCTCTTTCCAATGCCATTGGCAATGGTCGATTGCCCTGAGTAGTTGGGATCAAGAATAATTTGTGACCCCCGCAAATGTGTTTTCGCATACGTGCTAAACTAATCAGGAGTGCTAAACGAGGCTTGGCCCAGTCCCCGTTCAATCCCGTACAATCTTTTCCATAATCTTGCATTTACCACCCGTCACTATAACTGAACCAACTATAAGTTTTCATATAGCAAGAGTTTGAAATGGTCTTTCGATGTTCAACTGTTTCTTGGAATTGGATGCGTGTATGTAACCCAACAGAGTAGGCCTGCTCAACATTGTGTATCATACTTAGTGACTCTACCTTCCTCATTCTTTTCTTCCTTTTTCTCTTGACTGAGCTGAATTATTATAGGAAGTATCTGTATTCAGATGTTCACCTGTGCCGTTCTGTATTTAACCGTGTTTCGTGTTGCACGAATGGTAGCCAAGAGTATTGGCGCGTCGTTTCCAGAAACCATTTTCTGCTTCAGACCGTCTCAGAAAAATGGGAAACGTGATGTTGGTGTGGTAATATAGTCTAAAAAATTACTACACATCAGCTGGAAATGGTATTTAGCATCTATTCTTGTTTCATGTAGCTTTCTTGTGTGGCCCTGAGCTACCACAGGCACTAACTCTCACTCTTGTCTGTGGCAGAGCCCAAGGTGGTACAGCTGTGTTCCATGCAACTGGTTAACTGTCTTATTGCTGCATGCATTTTCAGTGTTTTTGCCAGTACCTGTGAAACTTGCATTTGCACCCTTTCATCGAGGTTTTTTTTGCGATGATGAAAGCCTGATGCATCCCTACAAAGATTCAACTATCTCAACTGCAACCAATGTGGCAGTTGGATTGTCACTGCCAATCATATCTGTAAGTTCCTATTTAGGTTTAGTACTATTATGTTAGTTGTAAATGATATACTTGTGGTTGTCTTCGTTTCAGTGTTTATTCCAGTTCCCCTGTTCAAATTCGTGGCTACACCATATCACCGTGGGTTTTTCTGTGATGATGAAAGTTTGCAGCACCCATACAAAACTGGTACAATACACACAGCAGTCGTGTGGACCATTGGATTTGGTTTAACTATTTTCTCAGTAAGTTTAAGTGAAATTTTGCTGTGCTGCTATGCAATTCTGCTGCCTATCTTCAACTAACATCTTTCAGTTTGTGACTATTCTTTTCACTTCTGTTTTTTTTAATATCTAACTACTATTTAACTGATCGACTTTTTGTTTGCAATAAATGCATGCATAATGCAATGTAACTGAAACTATTAGTAAAATGTAAAATTTAAACTAATGTTCCAGTTCATAATCGTTGGCCCTTTGTCAGATTTTCTACTCTATCTATGAAGAAATTTGATGTTGGATGGCACACATTTTGCCTGTGTTTAGTTTTAGTTCATCTGGCTAGCAAGTCTGGAGTTAGCTTGAGTGGTTATGTGCATGGCAGTAAGATGTCATATAGTGTTTACAACGTAATACTCTCCAATTATAACCATAATTCTTTACGTAATTAACATCCTTTTTTAATTGGCATCTTGATTAACAAGCTTATGTGAGCATTTGCATGTTTTATTGATGGTTTCTGAATTAGGTTATTGTGACTTGCTTACTCTTATCTTTTGTTTATTTCTTTGCCTCGATTTAATCATCATAGTAAAGTCAAACCAGTGTTCGTGGCTATAAAGAACAGTCACATGTTCATAGTATTCAGAAAAAACCTCCCAATTAGAAAATGTGTGAGAGTTAATGTAAAGAGCAGCCACCTGCTAAACGTGGCCACTCTTCACTCAAGTGATTTGAGCATGCAGTCTACAAAGATAGCACTACGTTCGAGCAGGTGCTAAGTGCACACAGTGGCACCCCCAATCACCCAACCACCCACCCACCATGGCTACCAGTTGTTGGCTCACCTGATGAACGTTAGATGCAGCAGTACTCGCTGCAGTAGTGATATATATATATACTTCCTATCTCCATAGAAAAGTCTTAATTCTGTAAACGCCATTTCTGTTTTTTTACCCGAAGTAGTCATTATATACTGGTTTGACTGTACTGTTTATTATTGTGTGAATTTTCACTGCATGGTGCTTACGCAGATTTCTGTCGCTCTATCTACACAATAATTTATTAGTAGATATCAGGAGTATTCCTGTTTATATTTCATGATTATTATATTGTATTTTACGTGAACATTTTCATATACCGTGCACAGAATAAATCAATAAATTATTATAATTTATTATTCATAATTATTATATGACTTTAATGCACATATGGAAATAGTGGTAGTCATCTTCTTATATACAATTCTACATAAAACCGTGTATGATTATATCTGATTATATAGATATATTTTCTTCATAGCAAGAACAAGTTACCATATTTAACACATTTCTGAAAAACATTGTATACACGAGTCTATTGACCGCCGAGAGTTCAACTGCGAACTGTAATATAATTTAATGAACAATGAAAACATTTCCTTTTTTTAGATTATGGTCTGTGAAGCTCTTCTTTACCAGACAAAGCGTAAGCGAAACATACCATGCAAACGATATATGGTGGGTGGGAAAGTCATCCATTCCTACCTGTGGATAAACTATAAATTTATAGGTATGATTTTAGAAGAAAATATATCGTTATCCTATAATCTTATCCCTATATGTTTATGTTTAATGAACCAGTGTAGACTATAAATAAGCATTTACTAGCGCCTTTTCATATTGACTTGTCATTGAAAAGATTTGGTCATTGTAAATTGCCTTTACGAGCATTTTACTTGCAGCTATGATTACCGCCATGTACTCATGAACGCTTTCACATCAACTTGTGTTTCATTGTTAGCATTGCTAGTATACTGTGTGTTATAGGAGCATTCTTGTTTGGCGCTGCCGTTAGCCAAACCACCACTGATATAGCCAAGTATATGGTTGGGAGATTGAGGCCACACTGGTTTGACGTGTGCAAACCCGACTTCACCAAGCTTGAATGCATAAAGGATGGCATTATGCAGTACATTGATGCAGACGTCTGCACTGGGGAAGATCATGAACTAATAAGAGAGGCCAGGTGCTGCAGTATACATTGTATATGTCAGCTGTATATATGTGGAAGATACATATATCCAAATATCTAGAACAATTGTGGTAGTGCCTTCATTTCCTAATTTAATGTCATTTTTTCTCTATTTTTTCTGCAACGTTTTTATAATTATCATTTAGATTATGATGAAATTAGTTATTTAGTTGCAAGGAAAATAGAAATAAATTGGTTTATCAATAGATGCATTTTAGATTTTTCCAAATGAAAAACAATTCAAAATATTGATTTCATTTATTGTTTGTTTGCAGGCTTTCCTTTATGTCTGGCCATGCATCGCTTGCCTTCTACTGCATGCTGTATTTTGCCGTAAGTTTTTGAAATTTAATACAAACCAAAAGGTCCAAGATGAAAATATATAAAATATAATAAATATGAAATACAGGTTGGACCTCATTAATCCGGAAAGCTTGAAGTCATACCAATTCCAGATTAGCAAAAATTCAGAACAAACAAAGCTGAGGTTAAAAAGGCAAAATAATGCATATACTGCATTATTATTGATACGAATACAATTAGCATAAACCTAGCACAGGCTTACTGGACCACTATAAGCAAGTATTAGTACTGTGGCACAATTTTACTATACTATGGTAGCACAAATTTACTGTACTATATGACATATATAGCATATTTGTAGGTAAAGCAAATAAAAACTAATGACGAACTGATTCAAATTGTCGATGCCGCCAAACCATCGCATAATTTGGATTAGTAATGTCCAGCCTGTATCTATGTATTTACTTGGTTTATAGTAACTATAGGTACCTAAATGAATGGTAATTTATGTGGAAATTGCTCCTTATCTAAAATAAATATATGGCACATGCAAGATATTCTTAACCAGGAGTATTGTCATTTAATAATAATTGTAGAGAAAGTGTCATTTAAATTTGCATTGCTGCTCTTGATGTTCTTAATAGTTACGTTTAGTTTAGTTAGTAAGCCTGTTTATAATTAGAAATTGCATTAACTGTAAATCAATGACGTCGAAAATCTTGATTTTACATCGTGCATTTCAGTTGTATCTGCAAGCGCGCATGACATGGAGTGGCAGTCGTCTACTTAAATACACACTGCAGGTGTGTGCGTTGTTCCTTGCCTACGGCACAGCTCTGTCACGCATCTCAGACTACAAGCATCACTGGAGCGACGTACTGGCCGGGTCCATCCAGGGCATATGTGTTGCCATCATTGCTGTAAGTGTGCACCTGCACAATGCTGCAGTTATGTTGGTTACCATCAACTACCTAGTCAATGCGTTGATGTGACGCGTCTAGCAGCTATTAGCTCAGCGTAGTTGTATTAATACATCGCCAAGCCAATATTTTCATCACGCTTGCAGCTCACTACCAGTTTCCTGCATGCAAGATTTAATTCTGGCTATGTTAGACTGTATTGCGGATTCTGCAGTGAAGTGACTGCAAGGCTCAAATTTTACTGTGACACCGACGGCAACTGCTATTATTATTAGCAGCTAAATAGAATTATTTTTAAATAGAAGTGGGATTTCATAACCTTGAGTGAAAAATAAATTTTTTAATTTCCTTATGGCCCAGTCACACATACGCGATGCACGGCCCGCGCATTGAAAATTAATCCAAAAATGGAAAATCAGATCAGTGCGTCGTTGTGCGCCCAACTTTTGTCAGGATTTGGGAGAAGCTAGCGAGTTGACAACGAATGCACAGCGTGTTGCTAGCGCGCTGCGCGTATACAGGGCACATACAGAGCGTATACAGGGCGCACATGTTAAAAAATCCAACGAATGCACAGCGTGTTGCTAGCGCACAGAACGAATGGTCCGCGCATGCACTGCGCATGCACCGCGCATTCAACGCACAGCCAGCGAACGGTAAGGTCAGCGAACAAACAGGTCAGGGATATGGTGTTGTGAGGCACCCACCACCCATAGGACATTGAGTGATACTCGGTCCCAGAGGCAAGATGCCCCAGAGTGAGGGCAAGCTTCAGGCCAGGGTCGAGGGCCTCTCTGTAGGTTGTATTCTGCTTGGTGATCCTCGGACCCATTCTGGTTAGCAGCTTGTCGAACATCTCGGGGGCATCCGCATGAAGTTCTTGAAGGCTGCCGGGTCTTCGTTACGGAGTTCAACAAGTAGCTGGTCATACAGGCCAAACTGTCGTCGCCTACCGATCCACGGTCGGACCCAGAACCTCCGTTGACCTCTTCTCTTTCTCCTTCTCCTGATGACGTGGACTTGGTGAAGTGCCAGTTCCATAAGGTTCTGGTGATGTTGGAGAACCGCGATTTCGTATTGTAGTCGCAGCCTGTCGGGATCCTCCATCTTCTGAGGTGGTTCTTCTAGACACGATTAGCAGGAACCGCTGTCATCACCCATTAGGGTCGGAGGAGAAGTGATGATGAGGAGGTGGGGGCGGGACCCGTTTATATACCCCATGGCTACACGCTGCGTACACGCTAGCAACACGCTAGAAGAACGCTGGACGCGCTACAGACTCGTTCAGCACTCGTTCAGCACGCCCATATTCGCTGCATGTTCGTTGGACATGCGTTAGAAGCACGCTAGGTGTGCGCTAGGTGTTTGCTACACCTCAGCCGACGAACATACAACAAATACCCAGCGTGTGCTCCGCGTGTGTCTGGCATTGGTCCAGCGCGCTCTGCGCGTGTCTGGCGTCCTTCTGGCGTGTACATTCATGCGTCGAGCTCCGCACACATTTTTGTGCATGCACAAAAATCCCGACGCACACAGCGAATGACAACGAATGCATAGCGTTGGTCCAGCGCGGTCGACGAACGAGTAACGAATGCTAATGCACACTCAGCGAAAGACAACACACTGGCCAAAATTGCAAATTTTTCAGTGCGTGGGCCGTGCGTCGTGTATATGTGACTGGGCCATATGGTTGCCCTCTACTTACCATAGTGCCCTGAAAATTTTCTCAATATCCATGGCAATAAAGACAGCCATGGCTGCCTATTATGCCATTACATCTTATGTCTCTTTTGTTCAACGTAAAAAGTGGTAAAAAATTACGTTGCCTTGATAATGCCTTTTTAATGGACTTGCATATTCAACATGCAGCACTGCCCTTAAATTTCTGATTAGACCAAAGCCAACACTTGCTGTTCTCAAAAAAATTAATATAGTATCCATGCCTGTAAATATACTCTGGCTCTATATAAATCTTAATTTATCTTATTTCAGGTATTTGTGTTCTCTGACTTGTTCAAGAAGACAGCTGTGAGAAGCATTTCCACGGAAACAACAGAGCTCGTGAGGGCTAGTGATGTCAATTCTGTGTCTGACTCCTTTGAAGCCTTTTAAATGTACTACATCCGTTTGATTTGAGTCTTGTTGCATAGTGTCAACATGTGAGGGGGCATGAAGCAGCTCACCGACATTTTTACCTCATGACACAATGTCAGGACCAGTATCATATGTTTTGACAAAATGTATGTGATTTATCTGCATGCTGGAACTTTACCCACCTTTATAAAATGATATTTCTTGATATTGATCCAAGCAGTGGTTTTAACCAATACAATTAATTTATTTTTTTATGTTATGAATAGATTTTAATAGTTGGTAACATTCGCGTAATCTCTATATCAGATAAGACACGCACAAAAAAACCCAATTGAGATTTTTAAACGGGGACACGTCTATTCTTGACACTTGGAAATCCATCGTATTTGTAACAGCCCCAATTATTTGTGGGTTGTGTGGAGCAAAGTCCTAGATGACCAGTTAGTTATTGACAGCTTCCATATTTATTATATAAGTGGAGTACTGCTGCGTTACAACAATAGGTGGCATTGGGTACCACAAAAAAAACCTCATAAAGGTTACTTTACAAAGCCCAAAGGATTATGGATAGTCTGAGTCGAAAACGGAGAGAGACAAAGTCGATCAAATAGAAAGATCAACACTGGGTGTTGCAGTAGAAAAACCTTCAATTTCACAATTAACTAAAGAAAAATATTCCAATAATGAATATGGAATGACAGAAATAAAACAGAAGTACATGTCGAAAGCAATTTAAATGAGGTGTTTTTTGTATATGAATATTCACTTGACCATGATCAATTTTATGAAAGGTTACAAGTTTTGCATTTAAAGAAAGTGGATACGAAGAGGAAGCCAATTAAGCTGAGTCAAAACAACTGCGGAACTATCATAATGGTTTTTTTGGATACCCATCTCACACGCTTGACGTGATGCGGCCATGATGCTGAGGCTCGCCGAGGATTGACACTTTGTGTCTTCCAATCACAGTCTACGCCGCGCCTCCCTCGTATAACTTTTAGGTACCATAGCTATGAGAGCATGGAATCGCCGATCTCAGGAACTAGGGCATTCTGCTAGGCTAGAACGATTTTATACGATAGAGTTTGGCACAAATACGAATATAACACGCTGTTTTGCGCACAGTGCTAAGTCCTTTTCTTTCATTTTCGCATAGCTGTAGGCACAATAAGCCCCGCCTTATTTGTCGATAGGCATGAATGGGGCGTCAATGACGTGAGCTGACTCCTGTACGTACTGCCAGCCCGTTGACTTTTCGTAAATAATGAAATGCCCGGCCGATGCATTTCGCATCGAAGAGAAAAAATTTCTGCATTTTCACTCGCTGTCGCAAGTCAACGAGTGCGTCATTCAGTAAACATTTCGGCAAAAAAACCTCGCTTCGGGAGCCAATGTTTACATGCCACAGCGCCATCTCTTGGATCATTTTGGATATCCTGCAACATGTTTACTTCTTCCTTAGTTAAGTTAGTCCATGTTTCACTGTTATTTAGGAAGAAAGGTAAAATTGTGTATTCGCATAATTTCACTCTTGCTTCTATAGTATGATTTCCACAATTTTGCTCCTTTGCCCATAATAATTATTTCCCTTAACCTACATTTTTCAGTTCGGACTCGCTATCATAGCGTTATAACCTCCTATATCATTAATTAAATCCCCTAGGTATGAATATTTGGTGCATTTTTTTATTACTTGGTTGCCTATTAATCCCCTCGATCCTTTCTTTGTTTGTGAATTTTATATAACTATTATATTTGTTTTGTTCATATATTAAATTCTAATCTTTTTGATTCAGCTAATCTGGGGCTAAACCGACCGGGCTCTCCGACTGTTACACGTCGTAGGAACAGTAGCCAATGTAGTGTTCAGCGAGAATGGAACTTGTGGCTAATCTCGAGCATGACTGAGCAATTTTGTTACTGTTTTATAATCTCCAATTTCTAGAATATCGTCCATATAATCATTGTCATCTTCTAAAACTACAGACCATCCGCTGACCGCTGTGGAGACGTGCGCCGGGCCTCGAATTTGGCGCACGTCTCCACTGCGGACAGCGCTTCATACTTGAACATCCCTGCGGTCGCGTGCGCATATCCCGCGGAACTGCGCGTCTCATCCGCGCGCAGCGCGCAGGATCAACAGCAAAGCTGTGCCACGCAATCTTGTATCATGTCTCTCTGGATGCCAAGTGACATCTAATTTAGAACAGTTATGATCCGTATAGAGGCACCAGCCTGACGAAGCATAGGCATATATAGCATAGCCTATTCTAATATGGGGAGAACCGTAGTTAGCCAGGGATCGAGTTATAGAATTGGCAAAGCTAAGGTTGCATACCAAAAGAATGAGATCCTTTCTTACAAATATAATCAATGTGTGCATTCCAGCGAAGATCGCTAGGCCTACTAATAGTGACAACTAAATATTTGTAATTGGAGGTATGATATAGATATTTATCGTAAGGGGAGTAAGTAAAAGTCTAGGGTGATTATAGAGCGGGTAATCATTGTACATGAAATCTACAAATTTCAATATTTCTATTTTAGCAGTATTGTTTTAAACAGTAATTACCACCACAAAATGTGCGATAATTAAATATGTGATTTATTTAAAATTTTGTAGCCCAGGCAGTGTATTTGTATTGTACATGACTGTAATTGTAAGGTCATGTGTGGCATTTAAGGGTATGTGTGACAAAGGGTAAATTTGTGTTTTCTCAGAAATTTCTAGATCATCTTATCAGGAGATAATAGGATAATTAGGATATTGATAGACTCCTGATCTTATGTGTTTAAATGTGTTTTCAATAGAAAAAATTGTGAATAAAAACTTTTGCATTTCGCAGACAAGATCGTTATTTTGGGCAACAATGTATTATATTCATATGGCGACTGCTGTTATGACTGTTATAGTTAATATGGATAGAGGAGCCTTGCCATCTGCTAGGGTTACAATCTTGTAAGCTGCCGTGGTCTGCAAAGCCACAATGATGTCAATGTGAAAAATATCTATTTGTGAAAAATTAAAAGGGTTAGGCAGTAAACTTTAAATTTTGTTAATTGTTTAAACGCAGTTTGAAACGGGCTATTAGTGATTGCACTGCTATAAAACAAATCCTGAAGCGAGGAAGCACGTGAATAACAACACTGCTGTATTTTCTAACCATACTGCAAGTGTTTATACTATGTTATTATTATTAATGAATTATAATGAATACGTTGATAATATTGTCTTGTTATATTATTATGCTATTAATAGTTCTGGAATTGAGTGCTTGTATAATAACCAATACAAGTTAAAACAACCTGTGCAGGGGTCATTTTTGGTCGCGAGTAAGTCACAATGCAGACATTAAATATTTTGGCAGACGTAAAAGACATCAGATATTTGCACTGTTTACACGGCAAACTTTGTATCAGACATCAATCAGATTTTAGTAGACACGGTTGGCAACTCAGAGTAACCTTAGCAAAGATTTGGGTAAAAAGGCCGATACAAAGCACTGAATACTTCGATTTTATAGGAGCAGCCAAGTTCAATCACCTCTATCCAAGAATAAAATATGCTAGCAGGTACGTTTATTAACGTTAGGCAGTGTTAGGTAAAAACACGTGACATGGCTTGATACCAACACAAAGGCTGAAGCAGGGGATACGCCACCAGTTAGCTTCCCGAACTAGTTATGGTGTGTAAATTAATAACAACTAGACAGAGGGAGTGCATACCTCCGCCAGCGACATGCGCCATACGCCCCATGTAACATGTATGTGTTACGAGCTGGCTCGCCGCTCGCTGCAGCTGACTGACTGGCCTGCTGCTGACTCGACGCGCTAATATCGATCACACGAACGAACTAACACACTACACGAGAGCGATCACATAACCTCCTCCACTCCGTGGGCGGAGGTAATTAAATGAAGACAGACATTTTTCAAATAAGGGAAACAAAACAAAATGATTTATTTACTAACATTTTAAAATGACTATAGTCATACAATAACTGCCGTAACAAGTCTGCAACAAACATCCCCACTCCAACCTGACATCACGTCATATATAATTTATACCCACATAGTATAGCAGATGCCACATGCCTCATTGAAAAGAGTGTGAAAATTGATTGTGAACTCCATTTGTGTACATTCATGCGGTACACTTTTACAAAAAGACTTTCTCAACAGCCAACGAGTTGTCCATGTGTGTGCGGATAGCAGCTGGTGCGTTTAGTAAAAAAAATATTGTTCTCCAGGTAAATTAATCGTGAGCTCACAACCCTAATGAAACGTACCAGGGGCATGAACATGGCTGTGCTGGCATACCCATGAGAAAAACACATGCAGCCATGGCTAGATGCACAGGAAGGAGTGTACACTAGCACCCCAATGCACTGGTCATATATTGAAATTGCTTTACTACACCTAAGTGAAATCCAGCCAACATGGTACAACACATTTACAAATGCACTTCCATAGATGTGCAACTCTTTCTTGTGAATATGTATCAAACATTTAAAGCAATATAATGTTGAAAACACCCACAATATTGAGCAGGAAACTACTGATATCAAGTTTTAAAATAACTCGCAGCATTATTAGTACCAGTGAATGCTATTATTGTGTTATTATGATATTATACTGTTTTAAGCAATCCACTATACAAGCTATCTACACCTACTCCACAAAAATACTACACCTACCACCTCTCACACTGTGCTGATTCCAAAAAAGAGGGTCGTATCTACTCCGAAATGGCAAACAAAATCTAGCATAGAGCAACAACTAACTACCGAGCAGCCAGTAGTGAGAATTTGGTCAGGTTAATGGCATGTGACATTAATACGATAGCTATATCAATTTCTAATGGCATTAGTGCAGCAGGTATTCTCAATGGTATCCTGAAGCGTTTGAATGCTGCTGATATCGATATTGCAACCCGATAGGTCTGTACATGCAATGTTGACTACATTGTACACCTGTAGATTCAGTTAGACAGAGACCCTCATCATGCTGCCTCAATGACATCAGAGGTGCAAGAGCTTAATATTAAAACCATAAACTAAACGCTCTTCTTAATGGACCTAAACTTTTATATATAGTGCTTATGTGCATTATTAAATAAAAAATAAGCTACCGAAATTTGAACCGTTCGATTTCCTTCTAATGAGTAAGACAGTCAAGTTTTTGTTGCTCTTGAGGCACAATAGTGTCGTTTATGAGCGTACCAAAATGCTAATTGATGCTTTCGGAGAACGGGAAAACTATTTTTCTGTGAGTTGATGTGGTATAAAAAAAAAGCTGTGCCGTCAAACAGTGAGTGCTCAGTGTCTCTACCTGTGAATCACAAGTCTAGCAGCAGTGTACGAGGATCCTCAACACAGGACTTCACCTTGCGAAGGAAGAGCACCGCCTCTCTACCGTCGACGAGTCTGTGGTCGTAGGTCAGTGCCACGTACATCATGGGACGAATTTCCACCTGCGATATAATGATGAGCAGTCAGTCTGCTGAAACGCGCATTAAGCTGCAAACAGTTGTGCCTGCAAATAGTTGTTCCTGCAACAGTTGTGTCTGCAATCCAGTGAAAAAAATACACGGGGGCTCAGGGCGATTTAGCCCCCGAAATGCCAAAAAAGCCCCCGAAAATTTGCATAGAGTTCAATGCAAACCAAATTTTAGAGTGCTATTTTCATGCACGCGAGCTTGAAAAGTAGCCCCCAAAAAATACATTTTATTTTTTCCCTGCTGCAAACAGTTGTGTCTGCAAACAGTTGTGCCTGCAAATAGTTGTGCCTGCAAATAGTTGTGCCTGCAAATAGTGTGCCTGCAAATAGTTGTGCCTGCAAACAGTTGTGCCTGCAAATAGTTGTTCCTGTAACAGTTGTGCCTGCAAATAGTTGTGCCATTTAGGTGCAAACAGTCACGCATGTTTGCAGTCACCCGATGCATCCATCCCCAGACATGGAAAACACAGTTTAGGTTTAGTTAGGTGATTGGCCAGGAATGTCAAGAGCCAGAAAGGAAGTTAGCAGAATTGATAGTGCAGACATACACACTTTTTCTTAAAACTCACTGGAGTGCGAAAACTCACTCAAGTGGATGACTATTAAAAATTGCATCTACCTGGACTCAATTTTGGAATAGTTCACACAACTTCATTACACATGAGTAAATGCTAACAGGGAGGAAACCCTAATTGTTTTTTATCACACCAATATATATGAATCGCTCTATGAACGTGGACAAGAAATTTTGAGAGATTTCCTCTGGGTTTCACATCAGAGTAATAATGTCACCTTTCCACTGATGGCCACTGGCCTGTCGAAGACTCCATACATGCCAAGGATGGCCGACTGTGGGGGATTGATTATGGGTGTACCAAACAAAGACCTGAACACGCCACCGTTACTGATGCTGAACGTTCCTCCGTCCATATCTTCCACTGCCAGACTGCCTGAGCGTGCCTGTAAGTAACGCGAAATAATGTGCCTATTACGAACATACACATCTTATACACAAGCACTCTGCAACTTAGGGACACTTGCACCAGCATGCATACGTGCACGCAGATACATATTAGATGGGTTATGAAACTGTGGGAAATGTGGGGTAAGAGAATCGTAGAGCTGAGAAAAATCGACTCCCATTGACACTACATATTACAAAAAATGTCTAAATAGTAACACACTCATTACTGTTCTTTATAGATTAAATAAACAAATCGCTCAGCATTTCCCTACCTTTTCGCCGAGTTCGTTGATATTCAGCTCTATATCAGCAAAGTTCATGCCCTCCACATTTCGAACGACAGGAACAACCAGACCCTACAAAAGAAACACGTTATCAAAGATAATATAAAATACTGTTTACACCGTTAGAAAGAGGCAAGAAGTTTGGCAGCCCAACCATGTGCATCACCTAGGGCATCTGCCATGAATATGGACGTACATTTCTCTCCTACGAGGCTATGAACTAAATCTTTTTAACAACACTTGGTTAATCACAAGAGAAAAATGAGACATCTTTCATAGGGGATTAGTGTCACCGGGAACACCAACCCATTTAACCAGTGCTAAGCAATGCAATGCTATGGCAGTGCACCGATGCTTGTCCCCGGTAACACTTATGTTTGATATTACCGTAACAATTAGGCTAAGTAACGTAGATGTGGAAGAATTTAACAGAATTCACGCCTAACCTTTATAGTGCCCTGATGTGAAGCAATCAAATTGATTACACCATGATACAGATTACATTAGTTTGCACTGCTAAAAAAGGGTTCTGTAATTGAACCTTCCTATATCCATTCATATCAAATAATGATCAAAGCAATGCATATCTCAGCACAGTTCATACTTTTTATCTTATTTTTACAAAACCTGAAAGGGGGAAAACTCCTGTTTTTGTTGAAAACTTAAACAATAAGATGGCTTTTTGTGCCAGCACTACCTTTGGAGTGGCCACCGCCACACTGATGTCAACATAGTCTCTGTACACAATCTCCTTGCCATCAATGACAGCATTCACCACCGGCTGTTCCTGCAGTGCAGACGCAGATGCCTTCACGAAGGCAGACATGAATCCTAGCTTGACATGGAACTTCTTTAGGAAGGCATCACGATACTGGTTCCTCATCCCAAAGATGTTGCTAAGTAAACACGTGGGAATTACACAATGCAAGCGATTACCATAGGCTAAACATATTATAAAGGTTCAGTGCGAAGAAATGTTTATACCCTTGTGCACAAGATTTATTGTTTGAATAAATAGGCTCAGAGATCACCAGAGAATTTAATATTACAAGCTCAAAGAAATTTGTTTAGGAGAAGTACCTGCTTTGCAGGACAATCAGTCAAATATTTTAAATGTTTCATTCCCACCTCATGTCAATTTCATTAAATGTTGTCAACATTGCAGTCGTGTTCTGTGCCTCTTTCAGCCGCTCAGCAATTCTCTGTCGCATTCTGGACATCTTTACCTATTAAAACGAATTTAAACACATTGCCTTAAACCTTTACCATTTGTCATCTTGACTAAGAATAGTCTACATGACAGCATGCTTTCTCATTCGGTCTCAAAAACTATCAATAATTATTATCAAAATGGTAAAATTCTTGATGTATAGCGTAAGATAGCAAACTATGTTTAGTATCATTATCTAGCAAGATGCTTATGTAAGCAAACTTCCCATCGCTACACCTCAAAGATAACAGTGACCCTAGCAACCAACTGATCCATCACAACACCTCACAGATAACACTGACCCTAGCAACCAACTGATCCATCACAACACCTATGGATAACTCTCACCCTAGCAACCAACTGACCCATCACAACACCTATGGATAACACTCATCCTAGCAACCAACCATTCCATCACTACAGTCTACACAGGTCTATCAGGAAAAAAATACTTTTTTTTCACGGGAGCTCTTTTTCAAGTCTGTGGGAAAAATAGCTGTCGTCACAAATTTTACGGGAGCTATTTTGAGCGTCACGAGAGCGATTTTGGAGGTTTGATGAGCGAATCGCTCATCGCTTCTGTGTATTTTTTACCCTGACACCTATGGATAACACTGACCCTAGCAACCAAATGCAGAATCACACCTACAGATAATGCTCATCCTAGCAACAACTGCTCCATCACTACACCTGCTACAGCTACCACTCATCCTAGTAACCTACTGTCCCATGCATACTCTTCGTAGCACTAACAATCATCCTAGCAACCAATTATTCCATTGCTACATCTCATACAGCCACCACTCATCCTAGTGACCAACCATTCCATCACTACACCTTCCACAGCAAAAAGTCACCCTAGGAACTAACCGTCACACAGTTGTGAGTTTGTGCACCATACATTATGGCCGGGGACTACGCGTCTGGTTACCGGTCGCCCAGCTCCCAGGCTACGCGTCCGGTCATATATTTCTTATGTGAACCCACCTATATTTTTCCAGTAAAAAAAACAATAAACAACAAGTTTTTACCATAATATTACTTACCTTTAGGTATTTTATCAAAAAGATGTGTTTTTGTAACATTTGAAGCATTAGTAAATCCCGTAAAATCGACGATTTGACGATTTTGGGGGCGTGGCCTAATCATGACGTGGATTTGGAATCTGTGCTGAGCTTTGTGTTGTAATGGATGACCGGACGCGTAGCCACTGCGATACATTATTCTGCTTACCCTAGCTTCTGTCCTTGTACCCGTAATTGTGGTCGGTGCTTTCCCAGCCTTGAGCACCTGTTGCTGTGGTGGTGCTGCATGTTGAGGCATCAGCTGTGACACTGGTATGGAGGAGATTGGTGCCTGGGGTAGTGGAGGAGGGCTTGGTGGAGCTTCCGGAATACGGCCCGCAGCCTCCTGGATTTGTACCACGGCTTGTGCGGGGGGTGGTGGCATACTGACAGGGGGTGGAGGAGCTGGTACTTCCATTTTTGGCTCAGGTGCAGGAGTTGGCGTTGGAGCAGCTGGCTTTGGTGCAGCAGCAGGTGGTGCAGATCCTTCTGTAATTATGCCAGTCAATAGTAAGTGGTCGCCTAGTGTTGCCGATTCGCGCACATTGCCCAGGTACAGCTGCGCCAGCACTTTTTTTTATACAAGTTGAACTACTGATGTCCAGCATCATGCCTGCTACATCCTAGGTGTTTTATTAGCACCCACGGGTAGATAAGTGAAATTAAACATTAAGTTCACTATCCACACTTGCAGAAAATTTTGCGAAGTTTGGTAGTATAATTTACACACTGAAAATGCTGTTCAGTCACATTAATGGCCATTTTGAAGAATTTTTTAAAAGGAATTTGTGCTTTTAGCATTTTTAGTTAAATTATACATTATTTATTCTATTATAGTAGTATAGTTGTTATTTATATTGGAAGGTAAACATTCATAAGCCTTGTGCAGCTAAAATAAAACCAAATTTAACTGAAAATAATGCTTCTCTCAGTTTTATTCTAGTATAAAAAACAAATTTTTTTACAGTTAAGATTGCAACATATCTATAAATATGCAGTATCAACAAAATAGTCCCTATCTAATATTCTAATAGTACTAAAACTAAAGTAATAATACTGGAATTAAAACAAAAGAAGAATTGTTACCTTTCAGCTCAAATTTATATATATCATCACCAGGGGTGACAGTAGCACCATCTTCTACACAGAACTCCATGATAACTCCAGACTTCGATGCAAGGACTGGGATAGATGTCTGTTACACATAAAAGGTTTTTGGTGATTTAGTGATTACTCCAATATAAAAACTTGTTTGTTAAGTAGGCCTAATCAATGAGTTACAAAGTGAGTAATGGCATTATAGTAAGTAAGAATTAAAATCAAATACAGTTAAATCTGTATATATAACATTCCCCCTCAATAGTAGCCAGCTGTATCATTAGTAACGCGATCCTTAATAGTTATTACTTTCAATACAATCATGTCATCGTTATCAGTATTACTGAATGTTTATAGATCTGTGCAACATATAGCTGCCACCTATGGCTTGGAAGTTACCTGCCAAGCTAGCGTACACTGAAGGTTAATAGCACGATGACAAAACCTTTAAAAATGACCTTTGGTTTGCAGTTAAAGCCCACGCGAGGAGTACAAAAACAGCGAACACTGGTCACTTTGGGCAGGTGGCTACTCTGTATGAAGCTAATAACACAACATTTTTCAGCAGGTTCTTTATGGTTGCTATGAACAGGTCACTAATCAATAGCGGTGGCCATTAAGACGAGTTAGACTGAATGCAATAAACACTATATTTAGGTCAACTAAACTGGGGATGCACCGGAACTTGGATCCGGCCAGATCCCCAATTTTTCAAAGTTCCGGTTCCGGCCGGAACCCTTCAGAAACAGTCGGCCGGAACCGGAACTTTTTCCTAATTTCATTTCTGCTACAAGAGTCATCAAGATTAAAAGATCAGTCACTGAATGTAGTTGAGAGTCAATAGAGTCAACTTGCTGACAATATAGTGTTAACAACTTCACACTATTCTGCCCAAAAAACGCTTGCCACTTGAACATTGGCTAACTAACTGAACTGAACCTAACTGATGTTAGGTGATTCATAAGATTTTCTTTCAAAATCAAATACTCTTAGAGCCACAGGAATGACATTTGTCTGTTAGTTAAACATAATAGACGAAAACCAGGGATAGTGCAACATGCAGGTTTTGCCACAGAATTCGCTCGCGAATAAGATGCCAGAATTATGCAAATTATGCACTGTAAGCAGCAGATTCATACACCCAACAACCATCCTGTAATTAGGACTTCGAGAATTGTCCTACTCGCCTGAGTGATGTGCCTACTAATGATATTTCGTTCAGGGCGAGTGAGTTTGCACAATACTGGGCCAAAACTGACAAGTTTATTCCCAGCTAAAGTTCCGATTCCGGCCAGGTAGTTCCGGCCGGAACCTTTTTCAAGTTCCGGCTGGTTCCGGTTCCGGCCGGAACTTGAAAAGTTGGATCCGGTGCACCCCTAAACTAAACACAACATTGACTGTGTCTGTTTCTTATGGCAAGCTAATGCAATGTGGAGCACATATTAGATTAATATTTTACCTTAGCTGTTTCGATTTCCCCGATGGCTTCATTTTCATTCACAAAGTCGCCAACAGCTGAAAATTATATAGATTTTCATGAGAATAATCTAAACACTTAAACGCGTCAAATACTGTATCTGCCCCCTCCGGCCTTAAAGAAAACTACTTATTATTCTCTGTAAAATTTCAACGTCAAAATATTTATCACAAGACTAACTGTGTGACAGTGTGCATCTCAACGTGATGCCAATGTGGTTGTCGTAGCAACTGTCACAGCCACTGCTGCAGCTGGTGCTGCTGCTGCTGTTGCTACTGTTGTTGCTGTGGCTGTTGCTGTTGCTAATGCTGCTGCTGCTGCTGCTGCTGCTACAACTACAGGTGGTGCTGTTGTTCCTGCCACACACTTTCCTTGAAATACATATACCAACCTTTCTCCCACCTCACGTCTCCTTCGCTGATAGACTCTGCAAAGGCTGGGCATTTCATAGTTAGCACCTCACCACCTAAAATGATAATTGAAGACAGTGGTGTCACCAAATACACTACGTTAGAACCAGACTTTAGATGTGATAAACAGTGCAAACATTGAGTCAGCATTTTGGTGTGTTTGGACTCTTTTGGTGTTTTAATAACGTTGGGATTAGTGCTGAACCAATAGAGTAGTGATTTAGTATATCAATGTGGAATTTTTGTAACAAGGGTATGGTTCTGTCAGTCTTATGAAATAAAGGCAAATGATAGAAAACATTCAAGAACAAAAACTATTTCAGGTGGTACAATTATTGGTTATACACAACGAATCCGTTCGTTATTTACTAATTCTTTATTGTGTAGCCTTGTTCAGACCAACGCATTTGCAGGGTGAGATACTTACAAACTTTGCCTGATGTGCGAAAATACCTCAGCTCTGATTTGTGCGTGAAATGACACCGGGGCTTTCTAAAAACACAAACAAATGCATCAACCTAGGGTCCGCACACAAATCTAACAATTGTTTACTTCTCCCCTTAACATATATATATGTTATCTGATTCACAAAGAGAGTCATTGTAAGTTCTATTAGCATCATTAGTTTGTTTCCCTTTCTTGAGCATGATTATTTATTTTAATAAATAAGAGTAATGGCTAAATAAACTGACATACCTCATGTTATGCAGGCCATCGACAGCATTTTTTTGGTCATATGTTCCTGAAAGAACATAATATCTGAGAATAATACCAAATCTATCTGGCCACCACATGATTTCCATACTAGTTTCTAGTTCGATCAATAGAGTGTATGTATTGCCAAGTCCTTAATTGTTGCCAAAACAATTCCACAAATAGCAATTGATATTTTGAAATTTGAATCTCACATCACACTCACAGATGAACCTTTAAATACCACATGTCAGTTATAATTACCAATAAAATATAAATGGTTTAAGGCTACTGCATTGGAACAATTGATGCAATAAATAATGCCAGGGCTGCCAACATTGGGTGATAGGTGAGTGTGAAATGCGAGGGAGCGAAGCGACCGAGGGGGGAGGGGTTTCCCCCTCCCACGGTAGGGAGCTTTTGCATTTTATAACTTCAATTTGTGCAATTTGGTGCATACTAAAGTGACTGTTTTCAGATATTGTAAGATTTTTTTTGCTGTGCGTGAGATATTTCAGCGTTTTATTCATGAAGAAATATTCATGCGTGAGATAACTCAGCATTTTTTTGCTGTGCGTGAGATATTGTAAGATCAGCGTGAGAGCGTGAGATTTGGTCAAAATGCGTGAGTCTCACAGTCAATGCGTGAGAGTTGGCAGCCCTGTAATGCACGTTAACAAAGTATACACTAAATCAAATTTTACTATGGATAATTGGTATGTACATGTTTAATATTCTTAATTATGTAAAGTGGCTCATAAATACCTATTGATATCCAGGCCAGGCAAGATTACAAGATAATTTAATATCAAATTTACCTGTATATAAACATCTTGTTAAACTGTTGCTCTGAAAATAAAATATAAAACAATAATCATACAACTAGAATAAATAAGAACTATGTCTAATAGAGCCATTGAACTACACCAAAAATATGGTTATATATTGATCATTAAATTTAAATTAATAAATCGATTGTTTGCACTGCTGGTAACAATATAACTGCTGCTATCATAAAGAAAGTAGCAGATTTTTAAAATGTAGTCTAAAGTATGCTAGAGGCTAGTTTGATTGTCCTATGCTATTGAAAAAAATTACTTCAATCAGGCATCCCTGATGGTAAGTACTACGATTGATATACACCAAATAATACCATCATACGGTCATGCTATTTAATGATACGGTACGATGACATTTTAATAGATAGTTATATACAAAGCTATATTATATATTTTATTGTTTTTTATTTATTTAATTACATCGTACATCGCAAAAAACACGACTTAGCTCATTTGAACAATCAAAACACATGTCCGCGAAACACGAATCATCTTGTGGTAACATTGTTAAATAGACAGCCGGTAGACTTGATTCATCGCCGTGTAAATTATAGTATGGGACTGCTTACACAAATATCAAATGAGTACGCCCAGTCTATATTTACCCCAGTCGTACAATTTGACCTATATTTTGACTTCAAACCCATACCAATGAGCGTTTGCAAGATTCGGGTAAAGCAGCATACATTTCGCAAAAACTCGCTGTTTTAAACAGGCGCTGTCTAACCTACAAGGGTTATGGCATGGTATCACAATAATTTAAGAGCTTTTAATAATAATAGTACAGTTATCCTAGTAACTCAATATATCAGTTTTGTTCGATCTATTGATATGATCAAATAAATCCTTATATTCCTGTACTAGCCACCTACATCTGTACCGTTGCATAAAGTAATAGAACCGAGTCACTGAAATCTATAAACACTGCTGGGAGCGGGTTTCTTATGAATATTTTGGTCAACAAACCGCAACAAATCGAAATTGATTTTGACAGATAATCATAGTGCTAGATTGATACCACAGTCAGGGGTAGAAATAAGGAGAAAAAAGAGATGGTCCACAAGACCATCTAGTTTGAAATTTAGATGATCCTCCTAAATTTTATATGGTCCTCCTAAATTTCAAATTGTTCTCTAATACTATTATTATTTATCAGTAATAGTAATGCGGCGTGCAAGCGTAAGAAATAGATTTTACATGGTGATAAAATGGTTTAATTATTCACCTACAATGAATGTACTAAACGATACAGTAATAGTTTATTCACTTTAATAGTATATTGGTTAATAAAGTTGTTTCAGTAAAATTTAGTTGAACCCATAACACCGGAATATAGTATGTCTCAAATATTTCTTAGAAGCACATTCATTCATTTAATACAGTTAACATTCCTTTAGTCAAGCAGTTAATTCAAGCAATTATAAGCCTTCTTGGCACACTCCATCATGTCCATCTTATCTAATATTTGTTCATCTTCCTCTTCAACATAATCCGCACTATCCTTGGAATATTGCACGTGGAAACTTCAAAGAAAATTACCGTAAAATGGGACCAAAATATTCAATGGTCCGTCGGATCATTGACTTTGAAAATCTGATGGTCCTCCTGATTATTTGATGGCCCCGGACCATCGCTTATTTCGACACCTGACAGTAATTGCCAGGTTTAGCTAGCTGATGTTAAAGTTAGGGGCGTAGATAGCGGGGGGGGGATAGGGGGATGCATCCCCCCCACTTATTGACCTTAGGGGGATGGCGTGTACAATCATCCCCCCCTACTTTCAGGAGGAAAATGGGGGATTCAAAATTTTCTGGGGGAGGACCCGCATACCCGCCCCCCTGTTTCTTACCACCCTCCTCGAAAACCTGCATTGGCCACTGTCGAGCGTAACAAATTGAGCAGCCCCACTTCAAAAATCGTTCCACGGCGCCTGTAGAGTACTGCTAACAAAGATTATGATTATGAATATTTGTATGCATATCAAAAGTCAAATTTGAGTTCATCTGACAGGGGCGTAGATATAGCGGGGGGATGGGGGTATATCCCCCCACACTTATTGAGGTGGGGTGGCTTTCATCCCCCCTACTTTCAGGAAGAAAATGAGGACAATTTTAATATTTTACAGACAATAAATACTGGATATTATCTACAAATCCTTCATCGCTATTCATACTCTCCTAATGTATTATTACAGAAATGGAACGTGACATATACATCTTATGATCTACTGTAAAATGGCTGTAACTCATTCCAAGAATGACATTATTTTACTGAAACTCAGACGGTTAATTTTGAACGCATTCCCCATATACGATTTTTTTTTCAAAATCCCCAAAGTCTTATCACTGCTCACGAAAGTTAAATCCTTGCTTTATTCAAAATTAGAATAGACCTATTGAGAGTTGGGATATTGAATTTTCACAAGGATTGAATGGGAAAATTTAATTTCATCTCACTTTTTGGGAGGGATGGGGGTGCTGAGACCCTACCGGAAGTATATTCCTGATTTTGTATAATAATAAGGGGTGAAAATATGCACTTTTTGGTTCAAATCTGGTTGTTTTTCTCATCTTTTTTTGCAGTTTTAACGTTCTCAGTAAAATATA
>NW_014577645.1:152644-154369 GCF_000485595.1 Priapulus caudatus | reverse complement strand
CAAATCATTAGCCATCTTCTCAGCATTGGCAAACAGACTGTCAAATGTGTCATCGTTCCTCCATGACATTAGTACATCTGTAGCATGCATCTTTTACCAGTGTCACAGCTTCTAACAGATCTAGGCCGACAGACTGCATACCTCTTGACGCTGGGAGGAGAATTCCGCTTACCTTCGCCAGGATGTGAAGAGACACCAAGAAGTCAAATGAAGCGATGGCTCTGAGAAGACTTGCAGCATTTCTTCTCGCTTCTGGCATTTGCCATCCCGTCATATTCTCCACCACCCGAATGACATATGGCAAGAGAGAGAGAGAGAAGAAAAAAAAGAAAGAGGACGTAGGAAGAAAATGGAAGAAAAAGACGAAGGCTGAAAACTCTTTGCCAGACGAGATTCCTAGAAAGACACGAGGCTGTTATAAACACCCTCTCTCTCTTGCCATATGTCATTCGGGTGGTGGAGAATATGACGGGATGGCAAATGCCAGAAGCGAGAAGAAATGCTGCAAGTCTTCTCAGAGCCATCGCTTCATTTGACTTCTTGGTGTCTCTTCACATCCTGGCGAAGGTAAGCGGAATCCTCCTCCCAGCGTCAAGAGGTATGCAGTCTGTCGGCCTAGATCTGTTAGAAGCTGTGACACTGGTGAAAGATGCTACAGATGTACTAATGTCATGGAGGAACGATGACACATTTGACAGTCTGTTTGCCAATGCTGAGAAGATGGCTAATGATTTGAATGTCACAGTGGAGCGCCCTAGGACTGCATCCCGTAGTGTCTATCGTTCCAATGCCACTTCTGGAGTTCAAGTTCAGAATTCGACGCAAGAGTACTACAAACTGAATGTCTTTCTCCCTCTCATCGACAATATTGTGACACATCTACAAGACCGCTTCAGTCCCACACAAAAAAAGATAATGCATTTGATGCATCTAGTTCCAGCCTACATCAGCACCTATGAAGATGTGCTTCCTGCAGCTGAGATGTATGAGAGCATGATCGACATCAGCTGTCTTGAAAGCGAGTTTGCTATATGGCTAAAGAGATGGGGTAATACAGAAGCAGGGGAGAAGAAAGCTGTGAACACAGCGGTTCTTGCACTGGAAGAGTGTTCACAGATAACCCTACCCAACATCTACTTGCTCCTTCAGGTTTTGGCAACCCTGCCAGTCACAACAGCCCAGGCTAACCGAACTTTTTCAACGTTGGAGAGAAGAGCAACAGCAATACGAGCATCAATGGGGGAGGACAGGCTGGAAGCTTTACTCCTTATTCAGACTTACAGAAAGGAAACACCTTCGAGCGATGAAGTTCTAGATAAGTTCTGTTCGTCACAGAGGTCCAGGCGGATTCTACTTTGAGCAGCTGAGGAGAACGTAGGAATTGCTAGCCAGTATGTAGATACAACCCCGCTCCCATACCAGAAATAAGTCATAATGTGGCAAATAACAACTAAAATATTTCCTACTAGCAATTATGGAAATCTTATATGATGAAATGCTGATTGTTTGATGATTGGTTGATGATTGGTTGATTTAAACGTCAATATATTTATCACATGTATGATGCTCATTTCTGAAGATATCCTAAAAAAAATCGAAATCTTGTTTAACAATAAATCGAATATTATTTTTGAAAATTCAGGATTAAGAGTAGAGAACGGTACAACGAATCGTCTTCTTTCTCTAATAATTTAATGAAACGTCAGAGCTTCCGCGCTTCGCGCG
>NW_014577645.1:150022-151886 GCF_000485595.1 Priapulus caudatus | reverse complement strand
ATTTATTTATTTGTGGAAAACTAAGGTAGTTTAAATGGCTGTGTTTGTATGTTACAGTATGTATCATAGTTTGCAAAGAACTGCGCTATATTACATCAATACTGCAATTATTACAATATTACAACAAAACTCCAGCACTTGTTATATTCCCGATCTACGATTTTTAATATTTTTCATTAAGATTTTATGGAAGCAACACATGACATACATCTATAGCAGTAGAACCAGCTACACCGGTTTGTTCTTCGAGTTAGTCTGTTATATATATATTTCCCGGTATATATTATGTAACACCCCTGCCCGCACACATGAACGCAGATACGCGCATACGCACAGGCACACACGCGAACACACATGCGAAAATTAATAACATACAGTTAATGTGGAGCAGAAATAACAAACGATTATTATAATATTCACAACATTTAACACTATTCGTGTTACATCAAAAATTATACACACACGCCTAATGTGACGACATATTTCGTTACTGTATTGTTTGTATTCCGGTGATATATTTTCCGCGATTTATTACTCGATTTTTTTGTCGCCATCTTGTTCAGTTTGTTCTTCTCTGACGATAGGAATTTCTGTTTCCTTTGGCGGCTCAGTAGCTAGATATGGTGCTTCTACCCTAAGCTCTCCTGCCTCTGTTAGCATCGACTTCAAACCTGCTAGATTGATTCCATCGGGAAGGGTGTATTCGCGCGTGAATTCACGGTGAATCGTTTCCGAATCACTCTTGTGCTCGTGTTTAGCGTGTACTTTCACGCGATTTCCGTGTGCCTTGACCGAGACCTCTTCCGGCTCGTACCCGGTGACGTCGAAGCGAAGTTGAAGCTTCTTCTTGCCCTCCTTATCTACGACGATTTCGGCGATCAGCTGTGCTCGCGCTGGGTGTTGGTATTGACTCCGCAGCAGACTCAGCGGTCCCTGAGAGAACCATCGGTCAGTGTCGAACAGCTGACGTTCAAAGCGCATCATGTCCGGCTGCATACTCTGAAGTTCCCTGTCCAAGTCTCTCATCACAGCACTTGGTCGCGGTGGCCAGCCGAAAGGTGCTGGCCACCAGCTATTACGACATCGACGAGGCGCCAGGCGCAGGAAGAGCGTAGGGCGACACACTCTGTTCATCACCGAAAACGACGACATGCATGCTGAGAGCTTATATATATTAAGGTACACCCCGCACAAATCTACACAGCCGAGCGTCTCACTAACGACCACTGATCTACAGGTCTCTAGAAGCGACGCCTGTTTTATACTATGGGTTTATCGAACGTTGCTAAGAATCGTCAGGAATGATCACACACGGCTATGTTATTACATCAGCCTACAATCGCCTCGTGCGCGCACCGCGCTGGCCGTCTATAGAACGTTCGATAAGCACCGAGAAACGCGCGCGCGCAGCCGACGTAAACACGCTATGCGCACAAACCCAGTGACCTTCAATTTTTGCATTGCCTCGGCGGAACATTCATGAAAGCGTGGTTGGGGCTAACATAATAAGGCAGAGGCCGACCCAGGATTTTCAAATGATGGTGGCGGACTCGGGTATGCATGGGTATACATGCCCTTATAAAATTGTTTAACGTTGCGACTAAATCAACTACTGTACTTCGAAATTATTGACTAAAACGCAGAATCTGAAAAAAAATATAGTGAAATACAGTCAGACCTTATAGCGGAGAGGTTACTTATTACACCAACTAAGCAGCGGCAAGGAACGTTCTACGCGCTGCGCGTCTAAAACGTTCTATAAGCGTCGAGAAATGCGCGTGCGCAGCCAATGTAAACACGCTATGCGTCACAAACTCCGTGACCTTTAATGTTAACATCAATTGCTTCATGCTACTCTATATAT
>NW_014577645.1:143239-149995 GCF_000485595.1 Priapulus caudatus | reverse complement strand
GATGGGATGGGATGGGATGGCATGGCATGGCATGGCATGGCATGGCATGGCATGGCATGGCATGGCACTGAATGTGATGAGATAGGATGGGATGGGATATGGGATGGGATGCGGTGCGATGGGATGGGATGGCATGGATGGATGGATGCATGCATGGATAGATAGATAGTTAGATTTTTGGGGGTATTTTCTTTTCAAGCAAGCGATCACCAGCTGAGTAACGCCACTGATTTCCCCGGGCAACGCCGGGTATCCCGCTAGTCTCCATACTAATTCTAGATTCTTCTATAGTCGGGCATAGTGCGCAACCGAAACAAGCTTACGCCCGTGCAGTGAAATGCGCCCTTACACAAGTGATACTGATTCACTCTTAACTAACTACCTTAACTAATTTACACATAGGCCTATTGGAGCGATATAGGAAGACATTTCATCAATTTATTTTACAGTACCTTTATCATGATGCATGTATCCAAATGCATGCATGGCCACCAAACATGGACTAATGTAAAAGGTAGCGCGTGGGAAAAGTGTGTGCTATTAACTGCAACATCAACAACAATCTTAAATTTGGTCCAAGTTGTGTGGGGTGTGCGTGTACGATAAGGCTACAACTAGGTCCAGCCCTACCAGATTCTGGTTGCTCCATGAAACGGGCTACCTACACCCTGGATTAAGTACTAAAGTTGTACAGTACACGTTATCAAGTGGAACGGTATACCTTTGACGTAAAACAAGCTATTAATTGTTTTACTGTGAAAAAGGGTTGTTGTTTCCGCTCCGGCATCGTAGCATCGTAGCGTGATACGTAATACGTAGATGATTGCAACAAGTAGTAGAGATGATCCATCGTAGCAGATTGTTATTGAAGACTGATTTTATTACTTGACACATATACAAATATATACAATACCACAGCCTAGGCAACCATGCCTATAGGCTCCGGCGCCTCGTCTCGATCTTTCTCCGACTCACTACATAGTCTCTCTCTAAATCTTATATGTTCCCTGCTTGTCAATTGCTGTTTATATATAGCAGCTCGAAACCGGATCTAGCAGAACTACTTTGGCAAAACCAGACCTTGGCGACAAGCAGCAAGCGATGCCCGCTCGTAAGTGCATGCGTCGCGTCACCTGTCCTCAGTATCTGCTGATTTCGATACGCGTCGCGTCACCTGGCCGTCCAGCTTGTCACCGCTGTTGTCCCAAACGCTATAAGCGTCGCATCAAGACGTGGTCACCGTTTGTCACCGCTTGTCAATTCAATACGGGCATAACGTGCGACATTCCAAGCATCGCATCCTGTCGCCACCGTTTGCTGAATACAATGATACCATTGTCCCTGACCTCTCTTGAAAAGTTTATGTCCTCATGAAAAAGTATTTCCAATTAAAAACGATATATAATAACTATATTCCAAAATACCGCTACCTAAATAAAATAAACTGGCTACATGAATTTTTTATACAGTGGATACAAAACAAAACAGTCAGCTCCACTGCAATCATATGCTGATATGATGTGCTGAACGTGCGTATACCGTGCTCGCATGTGAGACGGTTTTCAAGATACCGGTCGCGTTTACGCGTGATGGCAATGGTAAATCCTTGGGGTAGAGAAGGGATGGAAAGTCCGGGTTTGAAACGAGTTGAGGGGGATATTGTTGCAGCTGTCTAATAAAAATAACGTCTAATTTTCGTATCACCGGAGGGGGTCGACAGTCTGCAACGGTAACTCAACTCGAATCGGCATGGAAAGGCTAGGGAAGAATGGCGCAACAAGGATACCTCTTACTGCGTACAACACGTTAGTAAACCTGTTAATAAAAAATTTAAAAAACACAAACAAACAAACGATGAAACATAAAAATACAGATATCACCGGCTAAGCCATATCGTAAACACAGATCCATAGCCAATTCTTTGTTTATAAAAATTTAAATTCGTGGTTTCGCTATGTTGTGGTATCGACTAAATGTCATCGGCTAGCAGCCGTGACTCAAAAATGACGCGACGCTTGACGAATCGGACGTACCGATTCCCCGTCGGAGCTGTTTTAGCTCGTTCGTCACCTTTAATTAAAAATTATGCACTATGGTGAGTTTGTACCGTAGTATGCCTCTGTTGGCAGAGACGCTAATTTCAGCTTACCCTATTGGCCACGTTCGAGGTCATACATTAGAAGCGGCTAGGCGTCTCGCCTTTCTCATCGCATAAGCAATTACCATATATCATTGCTTTGAGCCACCGTCACGCCTAGCTCCAAGAAACGGTATTGCTAGGGTTAGAATACCGACGTATGTATTGACTGTATATTGACATCAGTCACACAGCCTGGTCGGGTTACGTCACGCCGTACAATGAAATTCTAATACCACGCTAGCTATAACTGCGAAAATTCGCTCGCTGCTCGGCAATTCGCGAGCTATTTTACTGTTAATAAATTATTTCCGAATTTGTGGCTATGTATACAGTGAAATTACGATGTAGCTTACCCTATCGTCGCCGTGTTAGTCTTTAGCTTCTTCTGCTCATCTGCTGCTCCTCTGTTAGTCTTCCTCTTTCGCTGGACGATTGGACCTTGTGCTCCAGTGTGGCACGACTGGCCTTTTTCACAGTACAACAATTGGTGGAGAATACGGGCATAAGGTGCAACATTCCAAGCATCGCATCCAGTTGCCACCGTTTGCTGAATACAATAATGATACCATCCCGCGCAGATTTTTGTTCAGGGTACTGGATATTAGGCTGGGAGCGCAGCACTTAGTAGCACTGCTGAAAACCATCTATCACCAAACGGCAGCCAAGGTGAAAGGATTCCGTCTATCTTTCCCAGTAGAAACTGGCTGCAGACAAGGTGGTATTGAATCACCGATGATATTCAACATCTACTTCGATACGGTTTGCCGAGTATTGTTGCACGAGGTGAAGTCTGAATTAGGAGACAAATTTGGCGTACATTTTGATTCGTATCGTATTCCAACAGAGGCGACTGACAGAGAACAACGGTCAACGCATCTATCGTCTGGAACAAAAACATGTTATAACATCCTCTATGCTGATGACATGGTCCTATTTTTTCGTACGAAAGAGGCTCTACAGCGAGGTTTGATTATTACGGAGAGACTCCTCCGTAAAACAGTGCGCAGAGGCTTCAAACGGCGCCAAGCTCCACCACCGAGAGGGAGCTTGGAGCTCTGATGCCGAGAGGGCGACAGGGGACTGGGACTATGCATTTATCTACCCCAATGCAGATATCTACCGACTAACGAGAGCCAAATCACTGAAAGTCTATCAAGAGCGGATTTACATCGAATGGTTTAATTGGTCACTGTGCACGAATGGAGAATTCTACCCTGCAGAAGCAGTCACTGTTCATGATAACAACAGCATGTTAAGGGAAGTGCCGACCGCCTGATAGATGGCTGAGAATTAAGCGAGTATTGGGAATAGACAAAGGACAACTCCTTAGAATGATGCGAGAACGTTTGAGATTCAAACGGTGGATTCGCGACCACTACGGGTGGTCGGATTTCCCGGACTCATAAGGTTAAGCCTCTAATGAGTAACGATGATGATGATGAAGTTCCCAGACATGCGCATCACTCGCTACGCTCTACTCAACCAATGTCTCAACGTTGTAAATAAGTGACTACAAATTATACAGTCTTAGATATAACTAGAGCACTCGGAGAGCGCAGACCTCCGCCAAGACAGCTCAATTCTCTCACTGTGAAAAATTTTATTAATTAATTAATTAATTAATTAAATAATTGATTGGATCCGGATGACCACCAAAATGTAATCAATTCTAAGTTAGCCCATTTCTAACCTATCCTGAAAATTTTATGACAATCCGTCCATAACTTTTTCAGTTAGGCTGTACACAAACCCACAAACCAACAAACACACGCCGATAAAAACATAACCTCCTGCCAACCCCTTGGCGGAGGTAATAATGAATGTACGTGCAGGTATAAAATATATCTGCACTGATATTTTCTAACCTGCAGTACATCTGCAGGTTATAAATAATTATGCGTGATATGGAGACGCGTGTATCCTCTTCGTTTCCGCCATCTACGTTTTCCTCTCCATCGTATACACCTTTTATCACTCCCCTATATCACCTGTGAGATTCTACTTAAAAATCGTCTCTTACTGCCTCAGATGAAAGGAACCCCTACATGGGTATCTCTGACTCATTCGCTGATCTAAAAGCACAAGGCTGGTTTCCTCTTACCAAGCTCTGTGTAAAGCGGATCGCTAATGGCAGGTGTTTGCAGAGCTGATATCTTGTTATGTGTAAACACTAGTGTTCGTCAAGACGATGCATCGTTAATGCTAGTTTGCAACAATTTATATGTAGTTCAGATGGTTATTGATAACGATTAGGTGTATGTGTAATGCACAATTTAGACTATTGGTTGACATTTTCTTCCGATATTATTCTACCTACCTACTTACCTGCTTGCCTGCCTGCCTGCATGCCTGCATGTCTGCCTGCCTGCCTGCCTGCCTGCCTGTCTGCCTGCCTGCCTGCCTGCCTGCCTGCCTGCCCGCCTGCCCGCCTGCCTGCCTGCCTACCTACCTATACCTACAAACATACCAACATACCTACATACTTACCAACCTATGCCTACTTACCTGTACCTATACATACCTACCTACCTACCTACCTACCTACCTACCTACCTACCTACCTACCTGCCTGCATGCCTGCATGCCTGCATGCCTGCCTGCCTGCCTGCCTGCCTGCCTTCCTGTGCGCTCGCCCTACTCTGAAACATAGAACATAAAAAAGATTTGTTGTTACATGCATTTTGCGCGTGAACTGCGTACGATCAACACCGTTGAAACGCATGCACTGCCATAAAGCGAGAGGTATGTCTGAGTAACGGGGAAAGTATTTTCAGCTTCAAATAACCTCTCCGCCAAGCAGCGAGCTTACCCCATACATTATGTTTTGTACTATATCACTCAGAAATTTTATAATTTTAACTACTCAACACTATTGCATTTATCAGCATATGTACTATTGCATTGTATTATGAAAAAAAACTGTCGTCAGTACATGTATTTGTATCTGAATTACATGCAATAAAGATTTAATAATAATAATAATAATAATAATAATAATAATGTTGGCCATCTTTAGTTTTACGACCGAATGTTCGGTTGTGGATCAACCAATTTGAGCTATTGGAAATCGAATTGCTAGTTCGCCTATAACCGTTTCACACTCGACATTATATCACAATACAAGAAATCTATCCAGCAACAAACCACAGTACACAGTAGGCCTACAGAGCAATTATGTATGCGACAGTTGGTGAAGGTATCGCGGCTGGTGGGGGGGGGGGCGGTGAACGTCACACAGTCTACAGGCAGATATATAGATGTTTATCGAACAATTTGTTTACACGCACTCACGCACACGCACTCACGCACGCACACTCAGACGCACACGCACACGCACACGCACACGCACACGCACACGCATACGCACACGTACACGCACACACCTACATCAATATAATAATTATTGTAGACGGCAGTAAATATATTTTGATCGCATGCAAGATATAACTGTGAATATATCAGCTGCTATATATATACATCTGTGTGTGTGTGTGTGTGTGTGTGTGTGTGTGTGTGTGCGGTGCTGCGTGCGTGCTGTGAGTGCGTGCGTGCGTGCGTGCGTGCGTGTGTGCGTGTGCGTGTGCGTGTGCGTGTGCGTGTGCGTGTACGTGTGCGTGTGCGTGCGGGGCGGGCGGGCGGGCGTCGTGCGTGCGTGTGTGTGTGTGTGCGTGTGTGTGTGTGTGTGCGTGCGTGCGTGCGTACGTGCGTGTGTGTATGCGTGTGTGAAACCCCACTCATTACATGGCTCGCACCATTGAACCATACATAGAACTAATACTAGTTAGACTGGTGTCTCTATATATTTCTTTGGCTCGTACCGATTGACACGTGGTGCCCTCTCTTGGATCGCAGAAATATTCGATTAAATCGGCAACAGCAATTCCTCGCTTGTGAGATTTTGCGATGCTGTGCATCTCCGATATCAATTGTAAATTCTGATGCATTATAGTCATTGTTAGAAGAAAAATGGAAACACTGTAAAAGCCCTTGCCAGGATGGGTTTCAAGCCTTGCTGTTGTCGTGTTCCGTTTCTTGTCGCGGATTTAACAGTCTGGTTAAATAATTGATGAGAGAAAAAATGAAATATAGCTACGATCTCCACGTCTCCCTCGGCTCTGTCAGTAAGGAAGCATCAGCGATTTCACTTTATTTCACAGCTAATATGCAGCACTAGGTAAATATTTAATACTTGTTTTATAAACATAAAGATTCTGTACATGGGCTAGCTGCTTAGATACAAGTTCCTTGATTTGTGAAGGTTTGAATGACAGAATGGAGATGCTGCTTCAATGTGGAGTGGTGTAAATATTCATAAGCAGTGAAAACTGAACAATCTGAGAATTGAAAGGCGGCTTCGTTGGCTTATCTTTAAACCAGCTGCAAAAATATTCACGTAAGCTGCTGGGGCGTGTGTAAATAAAACCAGACAGCTTCTCAATTTCGCCTTTAAAGATTTTGTTCTGTTCTCTCGCGGACTCAAGAGGGATTTTGTTTTGCCGGTTTTAGATAATGTGCGATTATTCTCATTGTTTTGACATCTGTCTGTCTCTTCGACCTTCTGATGCTATTTGTTTGAAATGAGAATGCAGATTTAGCCGAAACATGGATATGGGTGG
>NW_014577645.1:133677-140541 GCF_000485595.1 Priapulus caudatus | reverse complement strand
TCCATCACATGCCCATCCGATCCCATCCATCCAATCCCATTCCATCCCATCCCATTCAATTCCATCCATCCTATTGCCACTTCACAATCCATTTATCCATATCTCATCTCTCGATCAATCCATTCGATCCCATCCATCCGGATCCCATCCATCTATCCATCCATCATTCCCATGCCATCCTCATCCATCCATACCATCCATCCAATCCATCCACTCCATCCCAATCCATCCATCCATTCCGATCCATCCATCATCCATCCATCCCATCCATCCACTCCATCCTATTCATCCATTTCCACTCCATCCATCATCCATCCATCCATGCCATCATCCATCCATCCATCATCCATCCATCCATCCTCCATCCCATTCCAATCCATCCATCCATCCATCCATCCATCCATCCATCCATCCATCCATCCATCCATCCATCATCCATCACATCCATTCCATCATCCATCCATCCATCCAGATCTGATCCATCCAGCTCCATCGCATCCATCGAATTCATCCATCCAATCTATCCATCGCAATCCATCCAGCTCCATCCATCCAATCCATCCATCCATCCAGTCATCCATTCATCCCACTCCATCCATCAATTCGCTGCCCTATCCCATCCATCCAGTCCATCCATCCATCCATTCCATCCATCCATTCCATCCATTCCATCCATCCATCATCCATCCATCCATCATCCACCATACCATCATCCATCATCCACTCATCATCCATCCATCCATCCATCCACCCAAATCATCCCATCCATCCATACCAACCACACCAATCAACAAATACAATCAATCAACACATTCACAACCTCTACCGAGCCGCGAAGGCTAGTTAGGGGAAGTTATGGAGGATGGCTTCATGTAGGGGTTAGAGAGAAGCGAAGAGAGCAGAGAGAGGGGGGGGCGCTTGAAGAAAAGAGGAACGAGGAGATCAGAAAAAGTAGCGCGTGGTTCGGATGGATGGACGGACGGATGGATGGACGGATAGATGGACGGATAGATAGATGGATGCATGGATGGGTAGATGGATAGATGGATGAATGGAAGGACGGGAGGACGGACGGACGGGAGGACGCACGGTTTAATGGATCGTGGGTCGTTAGGTGGGGACTGGGTGCGTGGGTTTGTGGTTCGTGTGGTGGGTGTGGTGGGTGGCGCGTGTGGTGTATTAGCGTACGTATAGTTCCTGCCCGACTGATGTCACTCTCTCGACCGGCGAGTACCTTGCTGTGTATGCGCAGTGTATATGATGGTTGATTGCTATGTAAAAAGAAAACGTGGGTTTCACGTTAATCATATTCGTAACATCATCGTTTTTACGTTTTCTAATAGTTTGTGTGTAATGCTGTTTGGTGCATTTCCTCGACTTCTTGATTAATTATTACATTTCTCGAAAGCTCACGGAGAGTCCCAATTAGAGGTTTTCATTTCCCCTATTTTACATAGATAACTCGAGCATGCTGAATCTTGGGTATGGTATAGGAATTGAAATGCTGTGACTTACAAAGAAAGTGTACGAGATTCGTGCAGCCAGTATTGTCTAAGATTAATTTGGACGAATGAAAGGAAAGGTATATATACAAGGCCTCAAGAGTCATCACACTGAGGCCATTCAAGAACAAATAGATCTGCTGTTTGCTTGTTATTTAATATTTTATATATGCCCGTGCATGTGATTACAGTCGGGCAATTGAGGCAGCAGCTCTAAGATTTCTACTTTTGTCCGCGTGCATTAATATTCATGCGGGTAGAAAATGAAAAAACCGTGTTGGATCACAGGAGACATTACAAAGGTGCAGTACATTTTAAAGGCAAATTGCTTTTCGAATACTGTCGCCATTATAAGGCATCTTTATTCCCCGAGTTTTTGTGCAAACCATATTGTGACGACTTTTAAAAGATACCCATAAGAATTGTAAGTAAATACGGACGAGTTAATTGCTTCAGCGGGGTGTGAAATTTTACACAAATACCATTATCTGTTCGTGCTTTGAATATTTGATGAATAATTTTCTATGGAGCGTCGCTGTACGGTCTGAATGCATATCTGTAGCATCTTTTTGAGAAACGACAGCTTTCGTATGACACTTTTGTTGGGAGGAAGAATGCGCTCAGAATATATAAGTTTGTAATAAGGATAGACGTTATGTAGACACACAAAGAAGGTGATAATATGACGCATCATTTATCGTTTTGACGTGATTCTCAGCTATTCTAAAGAATCGTAGTGGAACCTATTAAACCATTTCCATAGAATATTGCTTTGCGATTTTCAAAGTTTATTGCAAAATACATTTTGGATTTGTCCATCTCATGCACAATTCTTACAACATACTCGTATACGCATGCCTGGTCAATAAAGCTACGCGCTTTGATTTCATAGGAGCGGTTAATATCGCGTTAGAAATATTTCTAGTGCTGTAAACGCGAGGCAATCTAGAAAAGAAAGCATATGAGCTAGCAAATTGTCTTGAGAGTGCCAGCGTGTAGTAATTACTTTAAACGCTTGGCCGTTGGGCCTAGACAATAAAGCATAATGTTAAGTTATGCTGGCGACAAAAAGCTACGTATGATTTGATTACATGTGTACCACACATCACATCGTGATCTGGTAGCTTTTGTATTGTGATGGGGATCGGTGCAAAAGGCAATGTACGATCATCGGGGAATTCCCTGAAAGGGTTTTGTCTCCATTCCATAAAGTATTTATTCGCTTAGATTATAAGGAGCATACAGGCTGAGAGTAAGTCCGTGTTGGCATACGCATTGCACCGTTGCCGCGAGCGACCGCGTTGCAAGAAAAGCACCAGCACTTGTTTGCCCTTAGCAATTGATTCCTACCCAACAACAGAAAATTCTTCCTTTAGCTTGCTGCTCGGTTGCATCCTGTTTCACCTTTATCGTCTCATGCTAGCAATTGTCAGGTTCTCCCGTGTTATCGGGCTTAACGCCTAATGGGGGAGTAGTACGGTATGTGTAAGAGTGTAAGGGCGCCACGCGCGTGCTCACGCAGATATCTATGGGGTTGTGAGAAGAATATGAGCGGGTGCGTATCTGTGGTTACATCCGCCTGTAAGTTTTCGTGTTTTGCGCGCAATAATGAGTAGGAAAAGCACACGAAAGTACCATTTTAGTAGGTTAGCCAGTTTAAATACGATCTTTTGTCTTTTTTTCTAACTAGAATCGTTAGAAGAGTTTGCTGTCAGCTTGTGTCCGCTTAGTGACAGCACTCGGGGTTAGCTATATCATTAATTACCCTATTGCCTTATATTTTAAATGTGGCTTTATATAATGTACTATGCAAATACACAGCATTAATAGTAGGCCTATGCTCGCGCATTATGACATCTTATAATTATGGCATCCATGGACAGGTATTACGTTTATAGTAGAAATACGTAGACCGTAAATCGAACTTACCTACCATGCGTTTAGAAATAACACCGGTTATATTATTAACATTGATCATCACAGTTTCAGTTTACTCTAGGTTACACCATGTAATCCTTCAAACTTGCGTATGTGTAGTGATGTAGATTTGTATACTAAACAAGCCTTGGTTGTGTTTTTGCAAGTCGATCTCTGATTGGGTGGAGCATGCAGCTACTAATTAGACTGCATGACCTAAAACGAAGGTTCTGTCACTATCTGTGTTACGTAACTGTTATAAAGTGTTAATACACACAATGTTGCACATCATGACAAGAACACTAAATAAATTAATTTATTGTTATAGTCGGCGCCTCTGGATATAATATATTCTACATTATTATATAGGCCTATATATATTCTCCATATATATTATTTATTATATATTATTATATAGCAATGCGATGCAGTGTAGACTGACACTACTCCTTCGGTATCACTGACGGCTGACACTATAGGCGTTTTTATCTAAGCCAAAGCGCACAGCGCGTTTAAAAGCGCTTTGCTAAACCACGTGATCAGCGATTTGGTGGAAGCGAAACGACCAAAGCGCTCTGACGAAATCGGCTAAATAAATGGAAGATTTGATATTTTGCAAAGCGCTTTGCTTAAATAAAAACAACTTATCTCTCCGCTCACAGCACTCCAGCGAGTGTGCACTACTCACGTCATCTTCGTCTGCGATGAAGAACCGCTTCTGGGTGTTTATGAGGCGGGTTCCATCGTCATCAATGTCCACCATCTGCACCGTCACTCCGTCAGTCCTTGCCGATAGTGTGTCGTCTGCCAACTTGCTGCCCTTTTCTAATAAAACAGCAATGACATTGCACGTTTGTGGGTGTACGCATGTCTTTGTATATGCGTAGCATTGTAGGGCTCGATATCAATCGGTATACAGTAAAGCATGAGGTGATGCACCACAGCGATCTCTCTTCTTTTTTTATTGTCGACCAAGGTTGGCATGACGATGCTTCCTTGAGTCGGGAACATTTGTTCTTTACACGGCTATACTAGTCCGGGTTCGGCGTCCTCCGGGCCGGGTATTTTTATCGTGACACCATCACTTGCCATTTGCCACACTCTATCTCTATTTGCTGAATGCTAAGCAGAGAAGCCGTGTGTACCATTTTTCAAGTTATTGGTATGAGAACGATCTCAATGCAGTCAAACCTATACGTACGGATTACTCAAGGGAAATGAGTGCCCTTTTACAGAGAGGTTTCGTTCTATATAATACAGGTGGTTTCATGATATAACTGCCGCTTAAAATAATCGCAAAGCCTTCTTTATAGATGGGTGTAGTTCTAAAGCAGTGACTGCTAGCACGGGTTTTACTGTATACCGATTGATTTCGCGCCCTACAATGCTACGCATATATTCAAAACCATGCACACCCACAAACGTGCAAGCTCGCAATTTAATACGAGTTTTTGTCCAAGCCCGCTCCAAACGTTGTGAATATATATATATATATATATTGATGATGTCGACGATATTCTAATGATGAATCTGGTAATTTGAGGCAATGTACAATCGGGGTGCGCACGCGCGCGCGCATGCCAGGTCGCGTCTCCGGCGATCGATCACCTGCAGTGCCGGCAGCGCCGCTCGTCGGGATTGCGTCCGTCATGAGAACCTGCAGGTCTGTGTGCGTGCCGAGCGCGTGCAGCAAGATCTGACTCTCGGCTTGGAAGAGAAACACCATGGGGATGAAGATGTCCTTGCTGCCGTCGCCCGACATTGCAAACATCGGCGCTGTACTGCTGCTAGTGCCGAGGTTGTTGTCTGCAACGAAGACATGTAGGATAAAGGGTGATCCGTCCGTGAGGAACCGTGATCGAACGTATAAGTTCACCTCTGTAACGATAAATACTAAAATGCAGACACAGAAATAAATTGTACGATCCAATGCTACCATGCCAAATGCCAAGAGTTTGCAGCGGTACCTAGTATGGCGCCAGCGAAAACAAGAGAACGCATCCAGCATGATGCCGGCAATGGCAAAATAACGTATCCAGCATGATGCCGGCGATGACAAAAGAACGTACCTTCGCACTGCGCCAGAGTTGACAAGAGAACGTACCTAGCACGACGCCAGCATGACAAAAGAACGTACCTAGCACAATGCCGGCAATAACAAGAGAACATACCTAGCATGATGCCAGCGTGACAAAAGAACGTACCTAGCACGATGCCGGCAATAACAAGAGAACATACTTAGCACGGCGCCGGCAATAACAAGAGAACATACCTAGCACGACGCCAGCGATGACAAGAGAACATACCTAGCACGATGCCGGCGATGGCGCCCACCTTCACGAGGTTCCTCGCCTTCTCAACGAACATGCAGTCGCCGCGCTCGACGATGCCGATAGCTCCTTTCATTTCATCAGCATTGGCCAGCGCTCCGCAGCCCTTCAGCGGCGTCGCCACGACGACGCGGCCGTGAACCTGAAGTTGCCACGACGACAACGCTTTCGTTAGAGAAATCTCGGTGCATATATTTAGCAATGCGGTCGAGACAGGTGTGACAAGTACATTGACATTTATGCTGTCAGTGGTTGCACTAGACCTGATATTACATGATATAGCTGGTGTCTCTGCATCTCATCCTTACTGCAGAGATGCCAACACTTTTCTGAGCAAACTGTAGTGAGGATGTCTGAAATCTGTAGTCCGAGGGTCATGCAGTGACCCGAGTATGCTAGGGGGTTCGGGACATGCACCCCCCGGAAATTTTTTGATTCCGAGATGCAACTTCCTGCATTCTGGGACCCAAAATGACAATAAGTTCACACTGATATTTGCTGCTAAATACATGTAGTTATTTTCAATCATGTTATATCAATGTAACACTGATACAAAACACTTGAAATATGATCAAAATGATTTTTTTTCGATCGTAATAAAAATCGTAGTTGTATGCAAACTGGTCGTAGTGGTCAAAATGCAAACGAAATTCGTATAAAATACGGATAAATCGTAGTGGTTGGCATCTCTGTTACTGCATCGTGCATACAATTAAAGGGCGCATAAAATTATGTGTTCTTGATACAATCTACATATCCATAACAGATACAGAACCAAAACTCATACATCAAATATGAGGTACGAGGCCCTCACTGCAACATACTGACACTCAGACAGACACCGTATCAAGAGCACACAATTTCAGATCTGATAACATGCAAATAAACACCAAATAATCTTACTAGCACAGAGCTACTACGCATCACACACATAAACACATCGTACAGCATTATCAGCTATTATCTGCTCTTGATGGTATGACACCCTCAGTGCTCTCACAGCTACACTATTTCACTCCGGTATGAGATACACTCACTCTCTCCCCACGAAGTATTAGACCATAATAAAAATATTGTTTGTTTGCCCTCACCCGACCGACCCGCCAAAAAAGGGC
>NW_014577645.1:122689-127382 GCF_000485595.1 Priapulus caudatus | reverse complement strand
GTCGCGACAATACACGCCCGGCGAATGTAGCAGCAACAGCAGCAGCAGCAGCAGCAGTGCAGTAGCAGGGGCAGCAGCAGCCGCCGCAGCAGCAGCAGTAGCAGCAGCAGTAGCAGCAGTAGCAGTACCACCACCACCAGCAGCAGCAGTAGCAGCAGTAGCAGCAGCAGCAGCAGCAGCAGTAGCAGCAGCAGCAGTAGCAGCAGCACCAGCTATGACAGTGCTTCACTTCGTGAGATTGCTTCGCGCGAGTCTCTCATTACGACACGCGCAGGCCGCTCCTGCGTGCCACTTCACTCCGCTGCGCACGCGGCCTCCTTGTTGTTAGGATAAGACGAAATAAAATCGGCGCTCAATCGGCCGTGAAAGGCACATCAATCTCCGGCCGTAAGCGTGCGTGGATTCGCAGCAATTACCTAGCCGGCAACGCGTAAACTCAGCCCTCACACACACGCCGCATGCATAGAGACGCGGGCGCGCGCACGCCACGCATATTAATTGCATTGACTGCATGTGCTGCATCTTCTCTGCTTCCTCGCTGCCTTCCGAGTCCGCCGACCCCTCTACGGGAAATACACGGGGAGGCAGTCATGTATCGTATTGGCAAACAAAGATTTTTTTTAATTGTGGCCTTACTCACCCCCTGGCTTCCTTTTAGCTCGATACCAAACTGGGCGGGTCCCGCGGTGAGCACCACCCTGCCATCATAGGGCGGCGACAGGAACTGTATCACGCGCGGCTGGTGTTCCACCTGGTTGTTCTGGTTGTTCGACAGTTCTATCATCTCCTGCATGAACAGCAGACCTTCCTCTCCTTCCTCTAACGTCGCCGCCTGCCGGTAGGAACAACACGACAGGCGAGTTACAGACGCGTTTCGCATATCGCGCATGCGAGATCTGCAATTGCTTCACTCGTGATGTCAAAAAACCTAAGCCACTCTGTGCCCCCCCTGGTGATCTCTGATACACGTAAATGCTGCAGTTGAAAGATTTCGCCGAAAGAAGGAATGACGTCGGATCGCCGGTTCTCTGTGAATACCGGATAAGATTATACGGTGATCGCGTCTGCATCGGCCGACGTTTGGCGCTGCGACTTTTGAACACGAGAAGCCCCCCCCACAAATTGGACAATGGCCCACAATAGCTAGAAAGCCTGCTCAAGTCGGTAGTCGTTGATTGACAGCCGCTACCTACAACTGGGGCAACGTGATTAACGTTGTCGCGTGCCACTAGTGCTGCGGCATTTTGTCGGGGTGCAGTGATTAACAATTTATTCTGTGGAAAAAATTAACCTGTTCGTGAATTTGTGCACGAAAAAACGTTGCATTGTTAAAATTGTTGAATGAAATAGTTCACATAAACAGTGAGAAAATAAGATGAAAACCAGTGTTAACATTTTGACTTTTAACCTTCATTTGGATTGTGAGTGCATGGGTCTGATAGTTGGATCCAAATCTAGTCTACGTGAAACGCTGACGGCATCGTCGTCGTCCTCGCGAATTAAGCGCATACCTGGTTGGCAGTGTGCATCAGCTGCACACGTGCGTCCTTCAGGGTGACCATGCGTATTCCCATCCGCTCCAGCATCGTCATGTGTGCCACGTTGCCCGCCTCAAACTCGCTCGCCCGCAGCCGCCTCTTGCTGCGACGTCGGCAACAAAGGCAAACGTAGGACTTTAGCACGTGTGGCGCATTTTGCGCGCTCGCCATTTCGAGCATTTTACAACAGTGCGCAATGATTGTGCCCCGACGTATTTAGGTTGAAACGCCATTCGTCACGTTCGTTTTGTTTGCTCCGAAAAGCCGAATCGGGGATAACACGCAGATCGCAAAACCGTAATTGCTTCGACGTCAGTTTCTTGGCAAGGAGTTTCCATGGTACGAAGCGAAACCGACAGCTATCATCTCGAAATAGTTATACGTGAAATTATCGCGACGGCAAGTTTAACAATACCTACTATATATCATTCTGAATAATCGCGAGTGCTTTACCCTCTGACGACAATGATTTATCAACGTTAGTAGGTTTAGATGTATACGTACAAGGTTTTTGGCTTCGGGCACTGTTCTTCCACCATATTTTTCAGCCTCAAACGTATAACCTGTGCAAAGTTTTCTCCAGGGAAGATGGCGTTGTTGTTAGGACAGGAACGTCGGAATTTGTATTCGTTCTCATCCTCTCCGGCCATTAACTCATCTCCCCGTTTACTAGCCACGTCATTGTATTCCTATCAAACAAATACGCGGCAAGGGAATTAATCCACCCATCGCAAACAAAATGCTAACAATGAAACAACAGAAAACTGTAATGGATCAATGACATCAGTCAGGAATTCAAGGTTATTCGCGTCCACGACTCTTAACATTTAAAATTTTAATTTTTCAAATTTACCTGATTGTAATTAATGAAGCGATGGGAAAGCAGGGTCAGCTTGCCCGAGACTCGCACTATTCATCAATTACCCGCGCCCGATTCGTGTTGTGCTCGAACACACCCACTAGTTTACATGCCCGCGTTCGACTAAAATCATCCGTCACTGTCACAAAGCACACAAGCAACCCATTACCTAATTGCTGAACTGCGTTTCCACGCATTAAAAATGCTTACCACATCCTCCTCGCCGGTTGGGTTCATGGCCTTTGAGAGCGTGAGCGGCAGGAGATGGGCTTCGGTCGTGAAAACGTAGTCGTCGATGTTTATCGGGATGTCCTCATCCTCGGCGAATAGCAGATACAGGTACTTGAACAGCTCCGCCAGCACGAAGGAATCCATCCTGCATAACAGACAGGGCCATAATAAGAATATTGTTTGTTTGCCCTCACCCGCCCGACCCGCCAAAAAGGGGCCGACTCAAAAAAGTTTATTGATATTTCCCATTCTTTTTTTTTTTACAAATTGTATCACTGTACATTATATAAATAGGTAGGCAAAACATTATATGTACAAAGCAAAACAAACATTCAACATCAAAGGTATCTCCACACAAGCACACATGAGCATGTAGACACCATGCTGAATTTGTAAAAAGACCCCCGCCCTCAAAAAAAGCCTACCCACCTACCCAAACATTTCAGCCTGGGTCGGGTGAGGGCAAACAAAGATTTTGTTAAATTGTGGCCCAGACGAGCGTCTCGCGTACACTGTCAACCCCCGATTACTCGTCGCCTGCTTGAGCGTCACTCAAGGAAAACAACGAATGCGTCCTTTATGGACAGGTGTCCCTTCTATACAGAGCTGGGGCCCGTCGACAGAAACATCGTAAATTTTGTCATGGTCACAACATTTAGCTTAGACTTGTGCATTTTGCAACAACGTCCCGCACCAAAATCGCTAATATAGGTTCAACTGTATTGCTGAGCACTACACTTAGCAACAACGCACGCGTGTCTGACGCGAAGGAAATGAGCAAGACATCATGCTACATCATCAAATCAAACCATGAGGACGTTAGAGTTATATATCCTCCTGCTTAAATGTACAAAATACGATGATTTTTAAACGTTGCTGAAGTATTATGCTAGCAACACGTGCTGCACGCAGGCAGTCTTCAATTCAATAGCTGTAACGAATGTTGATTCTGTGTCGAGCGGCTGCAAGTTTGCCCAATAGGTTCTTAAAAATGACTTCAGTAATTATGTATTGAAACATACATCAGGGGATTACAGTCATTATTTCACATTCATATAAACACGATCACACGTTATCACACTCGAATAAATAAACTGAAACTAAAGCCTCCACTCGCGTCTTTTCTTCAAATATTTGAGGTCTTAAATGATTGAATTCACTTGGCAACAAACCATTCTCGCGATGGCGTTCCACGGCTATGCGCTGATTAAACTTTCAGTTAACCCTAGATAAATTGTTGACGCTAATGTAAACTGTCAATTTTATAAATTGCACCGGAACGTTACGCGTTTATTATTCATGTTTTTTTTTTCGCAGAGTGTTAAAACACGCGACTGACATAACACGGTACAGCACATAATACGCCCGCGTCCGAACGCATTCAGACGGGGAGGCTGACGGTGCAAAGAGCAAGAGGTGGTGCGACAGGAGCTGCCACTCACGACTGTCACAGCTGAAGCCACGCTAGCTAAACCTAGCGTGTTAACCTTCACTCTTCCACGGGATGTGATAGAGCAAAGGGCTACGTAGGTTGAGCTAGTGTGAGGTATGTAGTGCAGTGAAGGGCTACATAGGTTGAACTAGTGTCAGGTATGTAGTGCAGTGAAGGGCTACATAGGTTGAGCTAGTGTCAGGTATGTAGTGCAGTGAAGGGCTACATAGGTTGAGCTAGTGTGAGGTATGTAGTGCAGTGAAGGGCTACATAGGTTGAGCTAGTGTGAGGTATGTAGTGGCGTGAAGGGCTACATAGGTTGAGCTAGTGTGAGGTATGTAGTGGCGTGAAGGGCTACATAGGTTGAGCTAGTGTCAGGTACGTATGTAGTGGCGTGAAGGGCTACATAGGTTGAGCTAGTGTGAGGTATGTAGTGCAGTGTATGGCTACATAGGTTGAGCTAGTGTGAGGTATGTAGTGGCGTGAAGGGCTACATAGGTTGAGCCAATGTCAGGTATGTAGTGCAGTGAAGGGCTACATAGGTTGAGCTAGTGTCAGATATGTAGTGGCGTGAAGGGCTACATAGGTTGAGCTAGTGTGACGTATGTAGTGCAGTGTATGGCTACATAGGTT
>NW_014577645.1:114028-120080 GCF_000485595.1 Priapulus caudatus | reverse complement strand
TATCCTATAACGTGTTCTATGTATGTATCCTATAACGTGTTCTATGTATGTATCCTATAACGTGTTCTATGTATGTATCCTATAACGTGTTCTATGTATGTATCCTATAACGTGTTCTATGTATGTATACTACCATGTATTCCATAATGCGTTCTATTATGTGATATATGTATGTATATATTCTATGTATGTTCAATATCATGCCTCTAATACGTATTCCTGCTACTACTGTAGCTTAGAACATGTGCCGTGACGACGACAAGACAAGCGTACAGTGTGCAAGGTATGCCGTAGTACCCAGTGTGCGCCGCAAATTGTGCAACCTAATTACACCGATGCAGGCGTGAAGGAGACATAAACTTACATTTTCATATTCGCTAATTATCATCGCAGCACATTAGCAGTCGGCCATTAGACGACGAGACGCACTGGAAATCTTTCACGAACAATTACCAGAAATTCCAGCTGCATGCGTATAGCGGCTACCACGAGCAATTCGCAAGCAAGCAATTAATTATATAATGAGTTTTGTGCCAATAGCTGCGCAACACTGGGACTGAGAAAATTGCTTGAGAAAACAAAATGAGCTATGCGGAAAAACTCCTCTCGTTTAAACCTTATCACTTGCAAAAAAACGTTCGTTTCAGGCTACAGAAACTCAATCAGAGGCGAGAGTGAATTGACGACTACACGCGAGTGAATGCAGCCATCACAGCAAGCATCCGCGTGAATGGGCAATCTTTATCAGGAAAGCACATCGTGTCACCTCCCCTATCACAGATTGCCTGCAAGTGTCATTGCCCTGCCTCGCAGGTTATCTGTGAGTGTCCCTTCCTTATTTTACGAGTTACCTATCTCGCCTGTGAACCTGCAACTACCTGTGCTTAACGAGCGCGTGTCTCACCTGTCCTCGTGGCTTCCGGTGCGCACGTCCTTGACTGCGGCGAATCCGCATGGCACGCGCGCGTACTGGTTAAGGCTCTCCAGCACACTCCTGCCCACCTCCAGATAGTGAGCGTCGCCCGTCGCCTGCTCGCGCAAACACACACACACACAGGTGCAGACAAACAAGCTGATTAGAGGCTTCTTCTTGCAAATTAATGCCATTTCTTTCCCGCACTGCCGTATGAGTGAATGAATGCGCCCTTGTCACTGGGGGACCGGCCGAATGCTGCGAGATTACACACAGTCGCTTTCAGCCTCGAGGAAAACCCGATGCGTTCAGCGATCGTACTGTCGACTTATGAAACACAGTGTGTTGCGGAGAGAGAATAGCACAGACCCTGCGATTGGTCAACGGTTTATGTAGTACAGCCACAACATGTATCTAATGGTCACTTAAGGGAGAACCCCAAATGTCTGTTGTAGACAGGTTTGATTCTCCAGACGTGATCGGTAACACCGGTTTGACTGTGGCAGTAGTACAAACACTGTACATTATACCAAACAGTGTAGTAATTGCAGTAGTCTTCGTTATATAACATATTATCATTATATATTTTATATATTATATAATTATCACATCGTTACCTTGTAGAGAAAGTAGGTGCTCTCAATGAATTCCGGCCGCAGCGGGTGCTGGCCCCAGTACACCTTGAACTCGGTCGTGAAGGCTTCGGGCAGAAACTTGTGCCGCTGGATGACCTGGTAGAGCATCTCGTGCGTCTCGATCGCTGGCTTGATGTCTCCGAATAACACCTGTGAAGTTTATCTCAGTTAGATCAAAATTCAGTTAAAAATAACTTACACTGACGAAATTTTCGTCCATCTCTCCGATACACTTCCTCAGGTAGACCTGAAAACATACCTGGAAACATGAGACCTGAGGAAGTCTATCGGAGAGATGGACGAAAATTTCGTCAGTGTACGATATTTTTAACTGAATTTGGATCTAACTGAGATAAACTTTATTAGCATGTGAACTATAGAGATCCGATGAAATTATTCAATCAAACACCCGTGAAGATTTCCCACGCTCGTTACCGACGCGGTTCATGTTGGGCAACAGCTGACGCAAAAGCCCACAAAGCTGAGGCCATCATAAAAATATTGTTTGTTTGCCCTCACCCGACCGACCTGCCAAAAAGGGGCCCGACTAAAAAAAATTTATTGATCTTCCCCATTCTTTTTTTTTTACAAATTGTATCACTGTACATTATTTAAATCTGTAGGCAATACATTATATGTACCAAGCCAAACCTTCAACATAAAAAGGTATCTACACACAAGCACACCTGAGCATGTAGACACCATGCTGAATTTGTAAAAAGACCCCCCTCAAAAAAAGCCTACCTACCTACCCAAACCTTTCAGCCTGGGTCGGGTGAAGGCAAACAAAGATTTTTTTAATTGTGGCCCAAGCTACGCGCAAAATAACACTAGCAGGCGTATGGTCTTCAGATAATCGTATTATAGTCAATTTCTGTTTATATAGTGTGTGTCAAGTGCACTCTATTGTTCTTTTATGTTATGCATAGCACAGGTAAAATCCTTTTAGTAAGTAAAGTTAAACTAAGTAGCTTCTTCTCCTAAACCCTCCTTCTTCTTCTAACTCCTAAACTTCTTACTAATTCTTGTTTTTGTTTTGCTGTTTCTATTTTTTAGCGGAAGCCGTGAGATATTGTTTCGCTGGATGTCAATGATTTACTAACTGCTCTCTTGCCGGCGATTTTGATGTTGTGGTTTTGCGAAAACCTTTGCCAAACTATATTGTGTTGTTTGAATAACATCAATATGTAATGGATTCGTTATAGACTCACAGAAAATGAGGGCAATGAATAGACATTTCGGGGGCAAGGAAAGAAGCGGCAAGAAAAGAACATGATGCATTCACGAATAAATGGTGGGTAATGACATGGCAACAGAATGAGAATAAAAGTGAGGGACAGTTAGAGTGAGAACATGAGAGGAGACAGTAAAGAAGGAGGATAGTAGGAGAGGTTGCAGAGAGGGAGATGAAAAGGGAACGGAGACAGTGGGCGTTGCAGAAAGTTAGAAGAAAGAAGGATACATTAATAGATAGAATGCTAGTAGCATAATCGTGTATCCCAATGTGACACAGAACACGATCACGAGCATATCAATATAAATGTAGCCAGGCCAGACATCAAGTCAGTACACCTGCTAGCAGATTAGAGATCGAAGTCCCGCAGGAGTACAAGCCAGCTGAGCGAAGAGGCTGGCCGGTGAGTTGGTGCGTACCTGTAATCCAGGCCAGAAGGCGAGCAGCGACGTCATAAAGTTTCGCGAGGCGGTGTGCGGCCGATGCATGTGCACGTCGACGAGCATCGGACCCTGACTGACGTACTTCATCACCGAGCTGTAGTGCTGCAAGGATTACACGTACGGACAGTTACAGATCGAACCTACGGCGAATTAAAGCTGTAACGCACGCAGAATTAAAACTGTAATCTACGAAGAATTGCGCGTGTCGATAGCGCGCGCGCGCGGTCTCTCTCTCCAGCAACTCGAAACACTCGATAGCCACGCGGCTCTTATCCCGCATTAAAGCAAGAACTAAACTCTCGTACTCAGCAAGGGCCCAAAAATTACGATGATGACGCCAAAATAAAATTGATGACGGCTCATTAGGCGAAGCCATGGCTTTGCCTGACAGCCTTTGGAAATGCCTCGCTCGGCAAGAGCCGCGCAAACGTCTTTTAATTTCTCGGAAAATTAATTAACGGTCACTTCATCGCCGGTTCTTGCATGATGGCGACAGTGTATTTCTGAGTAACGACGATGCCGCGCAGCATTTTAATGGCGGCGCACTCTGGCGGCTCGTGTCATCAGTCACGCCTGCGTGACGCTGCTGACAATCACATCAGTGACGTGGCAGACCATGCTGGCATCGTATTAGTTGCGAGGACCCCCACTACGGTGTCTTGTTCGATCTCCGCGGCCCCACCGAGGCCATCACGCCCCCCGCCGCGACCTCACGCATTTTCACGATCCACGACAAAACAGTGACAAACGAGTGAGACCAGTCTGCCACGAGCGGATTGTAAATATATATATATATATATATATATATATATACACATAAATAAATATATATATATATACACATAAATAAATATATATATATACACATAAATAAATAAATATATATATATATATATATATTACAAATGTTATGATACGCGTTCGTTGAGATGCAAGCTATTTCGCGGCATAATCTGACCGGGATAAAAATATTGCAAAGCCATCCTGGACGGTCCTGTTTATTTTGATTCCTGATAGTTATATGCCCTGGGAGGAAACCCAGTGGCAAACTGTGTGCAGTGGCTTTTATTATTATACGAACTGAGAATGCATGCTTAACTGAATGAAGTTATACTGTTGTGCCATTCGCAATTGTGCACAACAACATTGTCCATCGGACTGCAAATTTTAGTTACGCACGTGATGCAATGATTATTTCAACTTAATTATTAGATCATTCCTTCTAAATAATAAAAAACATCCGACTAAGGTCTAGGCGAAGAATTAACGTGAACATTGTACCTTGTTGAATCGCTCCAGGTATGTTTCGTCTCCCAGCAGTATGTAGGCCTTGAGAAGGTACTCATAGTAGGAGTCTATGCCAGCGCCAACACCACTATCTAGAGAATGATAAAATACATGTATGGTATGAAATATCATCATGCGTACCAATACTATATGATAAATGGTAGTGTAATTATCATCCATGAACGCTACTACTGCTAAATCTCTAGATAAACATGTATGAAACTATATCTGACAGTTTCACAAGAGCAGCGCATGCATTAAATATGCATATACGATACATGCTGATTTACATGGCAAAGCAACTTGAAAATTTAATATCAAGGGAAATTCAAATATCAATATCACTATAACAAAAATGCAGTCACAAAAGTACAACTTTCCTCTGCAGCCAGGATCGTAAGTGCATGATATAATAATAAATGACAGTAATATAAATTTACATAAAATAAAAGCTATTATGCTGATTATAATATTGTGGGGTATTTCGCCATTATGTAAATAATTTATACAGGATTACAGAAATCTATTGCTAAAACTATTTTCAAGGCTTTTTAATCACATTTAAAAAACAATATGACTTCAGCACACCGTTATATTTTCACATAAATAAGGATGGCTTTTTTGTTACGGTACGTGCAATTTTTTACTGTTCAATACAATTAAGAGATAAATGAAAGTGTCAATGACACTACCGAACAACGAACGAATCTTGCGAATGCGCGCAGCATCATTTGCATGGCTCTCGCTAGATATTGCCATCTCCTTGGAGACAGGCTGCCCGTTTGTGTGCATTAGACTGCTTAATCTGCAGCTTAATTTGTCTTAATAGTCTCTTCATCCCTGCATGGCGTCGACCAGCGCGCCGCATGGCACATTCATCGAGAGAGAGAGAGAGAGAGAGATCAGAGTACGAGAGAAGAGGGATGAGAGAGAGAGAGAGTAGAAGAGAGAGAGTAGAAGAGAGAGTAGAGAGAGCGAGAGTAGAGAGAGAGAGAGATCGAGAGACGAGAGATGGAGCGAGAGAGAGAGAGGATGAGAGAGAGAGAGAGAGCAGAGAGAGAGAGAGTTAGAGAGAGAGAGAGAGGAAAGATGAGTATCGCGAGAGATGCGATCGAGTAGATGATGCTGAGAGGGGTATGACGATGATTGTCAACAGCATCGATTATCAATTTCCGAGTGAGGCTTCATTCATTTTGGGGGCGTGCGCTATTTTGTGTTAGCACGTCGCAGTGGCTCTCACGCCATATTTGGGCATTATGGCTCGTCACGTGAGCTGCTCATAGCTCATCGTGTCGCTCTAGTAATGATATGCGTGATCCGATGGATGCGTGCTCCTGAACGCGGCTCACGATGCACATCAGCGCTACTCGTGCGAGCGTTTTGCCAATAAAATACTAATTCTAAATTAAATACGAAATCTATTTAGCTACCAAGTCTTAATGTTTCTCTACTTCTTTCGCGCTATTATTGCGCGACACAGTTTCCCTGTAAAATGCCCTGGAAAACTGCGCTGCCTGCAACATCACATGTACACGCAACG
>NW_014577645.1:107645-112476 GCF_000485595.1 Priapulus caudatus | reverse complement strand
GGGGAGAGTGTGTACGTAAAAAACCCCTAAGGCAACCAATTTTAACATATACTTGCCACATCTCGAGGCAGATGAGTGTGTAGACAAATCCGTTGTCTTTGTACTTATTTAACTTATCCTACCTTGCTACGACTCACTTACAGAGATATTCTGGCATCTCAATACTCCGGGGGCATACATGTAGTGGCGACAACTGGCCCTTTCTCTAGTTTTTGTTGGCGTTTTCATAGTCCTCTGTCGTTCTGACCCGGTGTGTAGGGCGGGTGAACTAAACTAGTATGTATAAAAATATTGAAAATAAAAAAGTGAAAAGGGTAAAAAAAAGTGTGTATAACTGCTAGAAGGTTTCTGTCTGCTATTATTGTTATTTACTTGTGTTTGTTTGTACATACGTGCGTGCGTGCGCGTATTTGCGCGTGCGTGCTTGCGTACGGCTCACTTTTTGAAAACTGGCAATATTTTATCCATCATATGTGTTGCATAATTTTTGCATTATCACTTTACTATTTTGAAATAGTCAAGATCATAATACAGAATACACAAACACCGGCATTTACTCATCCTAAATATGTGTTACTGTTGATGCAAATGCCTTTGTGGGTCTACATGGTTATTATGCTGTTTTTGCTTGACTCGTGTACGAACAAACACACGTACATCAAAAATTCTTGAAATCAGGTTGCAAGGTTTTTATTAGCTCACCTTGACATCGTCAAGCTGAGCTATTGCCATGGGTCGTCGGTCCGTGTCCGGTCCGTACCCGTCCGTCCGTCAACATTTGGCTACGGTCAACGATAACTCAGGAACCGTTTGACCCACATATTTGAAATTGGGTATAGGTGTTACTGCTATGCTCCCATATTAAGACGTCCTATTTTGGAGCACGCCAGTTCGACGTACTTTCGAGCACGGCAATTTTTGGCAAAAATGGGAATTGCCCATTAGTCAGTTCAGGTTCAACGGATTTTGCTCATTTTGGTATGTGAATGAATAAGGGCTAGGGTTTTGATATTTTAAAAAAAAATTATGCAATTAGCGTAGGGTTGGCAATATTATAGCATTATTATATAGACACGCAGATAACAAACGTCTGTGGGTGCACACTCGTCTGGTTCGTTTTACAGATTTCATTGACAATATCTTTATGCAAATTTCTGCTATGACATATATTGATTTATATATTATTATATAAGTTATATAATGATATAATGATTTATTGCTAAGAAACATCAAAAGCGGGTGAGTGCGCCATCTGACCCGTCACAAATTGTGATTCATTTTGGTTTATAATTATTTATAATTTATATATCAATATGTTTATTATTTTCCACATAAAAAATTACACATATAATTATCAAGATATATAATGGGAGTCTCCCAATATTACTCTTCGTTCTATAATGTACGTCGATGGTTGCTCAATTAAAAACTGACTTCTTCTCACTCACTCATTTGTGTCCTTTTTGTGGAGAGTTTACATTTCTATATTATAAGAGAGGAGAGGCCGATTTTCTGACGCGGTTGAGCTGATCACCAAGCCCACGCCACCGATCTCAGTGTATAGCCCGTGTGTCGGACACCAACATAGGCTTATCCATATTTGTTAAATCCACCCATATTTGTAGATATAATCAAGAGCCCATTAACCCCAGAGCGTACAACGCTGAAATAGGAAAACCATGGTGCCGTTTCAGCAAAATTAATAAAGTTTACCTACCTTATTTTGATACTTCTCTACCGCAATATTATGCAGGGGTCATAGCTAGCCAATATAAGATCAACCGCTTGTCTCTATACGATGTTCCTATGCCGAGATATAAAGCGATAAAAATCGAGTACTTCTAGGAGGGCTGGTAATCCTAGCGCCATATCACCCAGTAACACGCCTCTCCCGCGTTTAGTGACTGCATAGATATATATACAACACATATGTTTTGTTGTGTATAACATGTGTTGTATATATCTATGCAGTCACTAAACGCGGGAGAGGCGTGTTACTGGGTGATATTGCGCTAGGATTACCTAGAAGTACTCGATTTTTATCGCTTTATATCTCGGCATAGGAACATCGTAGAGAAATAAATATAGGCCTTACTACGGGCGATAATTTTAGCAGTGTAGCGAATTCCCGCGAATGTAGCCATCTAGCAGACAAAAGCCAAAACTTTGTTAATACCAGGTTAAACTATGCCAAATTTATAGATTTGTTTTATTATGCACTCAGTTGTCAGTTGAGTCTCAAAAGCAGCACAACACACACTTTTAGTGGTTCATTTTCGTTCATTTGTATTTTTAAAATTGTAATTTGTCTGTGTATACATTCGGATATAATCAAGAGCGTATTAAGAAGCCTTCTTTATACGCTCGTGATATATAATGAATAACATGGTATAAAGAATTAAGTTTGTTAAAAACAGGTGCATGCTATTCATCGTTTTGATAATGTCATCTATGGTGACTTCACTGATGCAGAACTCTGCCAAATTGACCAACTAATTCGGTTAAAATGAGGTGATATCCATACGTTTGGAGAAATATTTACTTTTTAAAATCTGCTCATTAATTTACGATGAAAGAGACCCTGAACTGATACCGTGCTATATTGACGGGTTTAGTTTATTTACCTATGTATTTAGTTTAGTTTAGTTTTCATGTATTATTTTGATGTAAAGCGAATCCCAATTATAAGAGAGACACGTGACAGATGTCACCAATTGTGTATTTAAAAGGCGAGACGAGGCTTGCAAAGCCAGAGAGGCATATTCATAATAACTTGGCGCGATTTCATAACAATGTTGTATATCCAGAGGCTTTGACTACACAGAATCATAGAATCGTTCGAACTGTTTTTGTCCAAATATTGCTTATTGTTTGTTTCTCTGTTACGAATCTATCCTTAGTTATAATTAAGTAAAAAAGTTGTAAAAAGGTAAACCGGGCCACCCGCTACCATAGAGTGTCGGCGGAGAATTAGCCTTGCGTGTATACCATGCTGGTGAGAGGGTGAGAGAATTTGCTCTTAAAAGTTGTTCCTATACGCGTTTTCCCCCGAGCAACGCCGGGTACCAGGCTAGTATACATATATATACACAATATATGTATATACACATATATATATTACTATATATATATATATATATATAATATAATAATACTGTATATATATATTACATATTACATATATTACATATATATATATATATATATATATATATCATATATATAACTTTAATAATATGTATATATATCGTATACGATAGTTACAATTATGTACATAATATTATATATATATATATCATTACACTATATTACAGTAATATATATATTTTATATATATATTATATATATATATGTAATAATATGTACTGCTCTATTATTCTGTATGTTGTCTGATCTCGGCTATCCGACACGCAATATAATTACTATAATGCTTCGAAAATATTGTTGTGGTAGTATATATGGTGATCCAATCTGCGCCTATTTCAGTTACATCGGCATAATTTTTTATAAGCTCGGGTTGCTGATTCGCGCTTGTTGAACGATCGTCTTACTGTGAACAACCTTTAACTGGAGGCCATGAAATTCCTCATCACCGCCCTTAAACTCCACGTCTGATGGGTATACACGCTCAATGTGGCTTAATTCTTCCGCCCGACACTCTATGTGGGTTATAAGTATGCGGGTGGCCCGGTTCTTACCTTTACAACTTTTACTTACATTATAACTACGTCGGATCAAATAGCATGATCTTCGCGATACCACCGGGCAAACAAACATTATACAGACCGCCAGATATTTGGACAAGGAAGGCAAGTTACGAACGCTTCTCATCACTTCATGCTGGATAGTCAAGCCCTCTGTTATATTACAACCATTGTTATGAATCGCGCCAATGGTTATTATGAGTTGATGCCCGCTCTGCCTTTGCTTCAAAGCGCGAAACGCACCTCGTTCGCCTTTCTTTAAATACACAATCTCGGGTACAGTCTGGTCACCGTGTGCTCCTCTTATAAGTGTGGCATTCGCTTTAATCAAAATAATTACATGAAAACTAAACTAAACTAAATACATAGGCTTAACGTCAGAACTAAACCCCGTCATATAGCCACGGTATCATGTGTGCTCAAAGTAGGAGTACATCTGGTTCATCAGACATAAACTTTACAAAACATGAGCAGAATTTTTAAAAAGTATAATATTTCCCCAAACGTATGGATATCAGCCTCATTTTACCGAGATTTTAGTTTGGTCACTTTGGCAGAAGTTCTGCAGCTCAGTGAATTTCACCATAATAAGATTGATTATTCTCTCAAACGGATACTAGCCAGATGAATAGCACTCACCTGTTTTATAACACACTTGAATTGCTGTGGCAAACCCCCGTCTTTTTGCCGCGTGTGTTTGAAAACACGACTAATACTCCCCAGTGTCTATTTCTACTATTATATATCAAAAGGAGCGTTGGCTATAAGAAGGCTTCCTTAATTCTCGCTCGCCGTTAGACTCATATTGCTCACCTCATCCGATAATAGTATAAGTAGTTACCACAGACATTAATGGTATCCTCGCGCACATTTTACAACAAAATACATACATGACACTAACGAAGTGAGCATGAACCACTACAGAGACAGTTCGTGTTGTTGTGCTGCTTTTGGTATCGTAGTTCAACTGACATAACATTGAGTTCGCTTAATAAACAAATCTACTAAATTTTGGCCAATGCACACCTTTTAAGCCTGGTATTAATTTCAGAAGTAGCTTTTTGGCTTTTGTGCTGCTAAGTATGGGCTACACCAATTATACGTCAGGGAATTTCGGCTCACACTGC
>NW_014577645.1:100709-107620 GCF_000485595.1 Priapulus caudatus | reverse complement strand
TATATATATATATAGGCTGCTGTCTGCTAGTAGACCCTTGCGCTCATTATGCTTATTATCACGCCGTCTCTCCGTATCTCATTCATTACGCAAGCTGCACAGCATCACTCCGTGAGGTACGTATACGATGCGTAATTACATACTAATTACACAAAGCCCACTGGCATAGCCGATGTTGACACATCGATGCACTGTCTACCTCCCAGGAGAGAAGAGTTTAAACACTTTGACAGACACAACCGCGTGTACACAACTGCTTATGGAAATTCCGCGCCTAAATATACTGGCTATACATCGATGGCAGCAGGAAATATCTGTGGAACAAAGCGAGTCAATATCTCTGAATAACAAGCGGTCTGCATGCCAGCGTAGCTTCTGGGCGTCTCTTCTCCCCCTTAAGACTTGTAAAAGCTTCAATATTTATAAATGGTTATGCAAATTTCCTTCCAGTGTTTGAATCAATTATTCATGATTCGGCTTCTCGACAATTTCTTGAGCGTGCAGCGTGGCACGTGAAACCAGTGTAGACTAGTGTAGACTATGTGCACCTGCCACACTAAGTGCTCCCGTATTAGTCTACTAAATTACGTCCTTTCATTTTCATCTCCACGCGTACAGTAATGCAGCATTCACTTCTTCCTACCTATTTGCATCTACTTCCATACTCACTCCTTTCTTCGCCCCCTCTCTCTCTCGTACTCCACTGCCTGCTTCCCTTCCTACCCGCCTTCCCATCTTCTTCCATTCACCTCCCGATACGATCATTGCCTTGCAGATATTCTCTCTACTCTCTACATTAACCTGTGGTCCATAGACCCCTCTGAGGTCCGTGAACAAGGCGCATGCAAAGTTTTGTGTTTATAATTTATGCTTATGCAAATTTTTCTGGGGAGGGGCCCATAGCTCTAACCAGATTCTCAAAGGGGTCCATGACTCAAAAAATATTAAGATGGCTACATAGGTTGAGCTAGTGTGAGGTATGTAGTGGCGTGAAGGGCTACATAGGTTGAGCTAGTATTAGGTCTGTGGTGGAGCAAACGGCTACATAGGTAGAGCTAGTGTGAGGTCTGTGGTGGAGGGGAGGGCTACATCCGTAGGGCCAGTGTCAGAACTGTGGCAGAGTGAAGGATTACACAGGTAGAGCGAGTGTGAGGTTTATGGTGGAGCAAACGGCTAGATATGAAGTGCTAAAGCAATAGATGATGAAGGTAGCCATCTATCATTTTTCACAACTTTAGACTGGAAATCTCTCTCTCTTTCTATCTATATTCTAGTCATCTCTCTCCCTATCGATCTATCTCTATCTCTCTCTCTCTCTCTCTCTCTCTCTCTCTCTCTCTCTTTCTATCTCTATCTATGCCATCATTATGACATCATTAGCAGAGAGAGCTGTTACATAAACACTACGAAATTCACACATCTGCAGCAGCTGCCAGCACACCAACCACAAATGGCAGTGACAGTTAGAATTAATATAAATCCCGACCCACACTTTGGTTAGTAAGCAAAAATACGCATTCATATGCATATATGCGTATATGCGGTACTGCGACATGATATACTAGCTATATAAATACAATAAAAAATATATAATATATATATGGTGCAAATATTGCGGTATGCTGATTAGTGTATGACGCTCCTCACCTCCTCGCAGTAAGAACAGTGTACACGAATGACGATGTTGTGTACTCAGCTGGTACCTAACACAAGGGCCTGAAGGGTAATTGGCGGCCAGATAGCAAAAGTCTCATATAGACTCTTGGCCGATTCCAACCACTTCAACTCTAAATACTCACGCCTCAAAACAATGTGTATCATACATGTTGCAAACCAGCTGGTGTATGTTTGTTTTTATGATTTAAGGGTTTATATAAACAAGTTATCTATCTTTTGGTCCCTGATCTTGGATAGTTATTTATGTGAGGTGGTTCTGTTGGGTATGCTGGCGGCCGCGATAGCGTGTTGTTGCTCAGCACCGAGTCGGCGTGGTGCCTTGCGCTCTGCCCGGAAGGCGCGCCATATCCAGGCTCGGCGCAGCCCGTCAGGCTGCCCATGCGCGGAGCGGACTATGCGGGTTCTGCCAAATTACGCCTGCGAGCGCCTAACATTAATCGCTGCTATATTCAAGAGATTTCCACATACTTGAACAAAAAAACAGCTAATTATGACGACGTACTGCAGTTTCACTCATTCATAGACGAGCGTTGCCCTTGACTGTTCCCACCGTTTGAGACGGCAAACGAAAAACTTGAAATTAAGTGTCAGTAGTATTGATTGACTTCGTATATAACGTAGCACCATTTCACCAACTATTTTTAACCTCAGCTACCATTTTCAACAAGTCGTGCACTGAAAACAGCATAGGTTTAAGTTGCATAAGTTAACAAAAAATATTAATATCACCAGCAGTAATAATAGGCTAAAAAAGGAATAAACGTTAGGCGAATATCAGTAAAGAAAGCCTACTAATTAGTCCTTACAACATTCGCACCTTTAATTTGAGGATTTTCGACATACCGCAAGTCACACCCGTGATTTCATTTTCGCTCAACGTCGCGTGTATTTTACAGTACAGTATATACGACGCAGCACGCGCACCGCACTAATGCACAGATAACCACGCTGATCACGTCGCAACAATACACGCCCGGCGAATGTAGCAGCAGCAGCAGCAGCAGCAGCAACAGCAGCAGCAGTCAATCGACGATCAGCAGCAGCAGTAGCCACAAGTAGTAGCACAACACTATGTCGTAGTCTGATGCGTAGCGCGGATCCGGTTAGCAGTATCAGCAGCAGCAGCTCGATCGGTGTGAGTAGTAGCGGGCCGAGCGTATTCAGCGGCCACGCAGCCAGTAGCACCAGCCAGCAGTAGCAGCAGGCAGTGTGTGTGGAGCGAGGTGAGTCGAGCGAGTGATGTGTTCAGCAGCAGCCGGCGGCGGGAGGGCAGCGAGTGAGTAGTAGGCAGCCGGGCAGGCGGGCTCTATCTCGATAGGAGCGGGGAGCGAGCTAGGCTGTGGAGGGTGAGGTAGCGACTGCAGTGGAGTAGGGTAAGCACCAGCCACCAGCAGCAGAGCGCCCGGAGTAGCGAGTAGTGATGGCGAGGGGGCAGGCGAGCCAGGGCGAGGTGAGGCCACGGAGTTATTAGGCACCACCGACACCACACACCGAGGGGGCGGGGGAGGCGCGAGCGCTGAGGGAGCGGGGAGTGGGCGAGCCCCGAGTCAGGGGGCAGCGAGGGGGTGGTCGATGAGTAGGTGTGAAGGACGAGGGGCAGGGGTTGAAATAAGGACGTCTATAAGACCTGGTTGCTGGAAGCCAAAATAAGACTTGTTGTGAGCGTATGTTGTGGAGTGGAGACGTCACGGACTATGATGTGAATTACACTAAGGGAAGGGGGTAGTGGTTGATGATGACGAGCAGTTGCGACATGCAGAGTGTAGAGGTATTCGGGGGTGTGGGGTAGGGGATGATGAGCTCGGCGAGCTCGAGATGGTCTGTACTCTGAAGTCCGAGGGAGAGGCGAGTGGTCGAGTATAAGCGGGAGCAGGAGTGGTGATATGACGAGGGTTATTCGGTGGGGGTGGGGCAAGGAAGGAAGTAGGAGGGACGTAGTTGAGAGTAGCGGTGTTTGCTAGGGATGTTGCGAGCCAAAAGATGACGTGACTGAATAGAGGGGCGCGCTTATGTGTTAGGTTTGTATGGCAAGGAATAGAGGTACTCGTTATATCCGAGAGGCGGTGCTGCGAAAGTAACCTGACACATACGAACAAGACTTATTTTCCGTGCCAACATAAAATAAAGGGGCCCAGTTCCATTTTATGCCGGGGGGTCGGGGGAGGCGAGCGTAAGCGCATTCTTCGAGGCCAATCGCCGGCAGCTCTGATTCCAGTTAGACATAGACAGGCGTTTTAACCAACAGAACGAGGCACGCGGGAGCGTGCGAGCCACAGCAACAACAACAGAACAGGCAGCAGCGGAGTGAGTAGCGGCCAGCAGCAGCCTGCCCAGCGCGAGGCAGCAGCAGCAACAGCAGCAGCAGCAGTAGCCACAAGTAGTTAGCACCCCCACCACCACCACCACCACCAACACCACCACCAGCAGCAGCGAGCAAGCCGAGTAGAGCAGCAGGCAGTAGCAGCCAGCAGCCAGCGTATGACGAGTGCTTCATTTCGTGAGAACTCGGGCGTATCGGGCGCGAGTTCGTCTCATTGCGACACCGCGCAGCCGGCTCGCTGCGCTGCCCACTTCAAGCTCCGCTTGCGGCCGCTGGCCTCCTGTTGTTAGGATTAAGACGAAATAAAAACTCGGCGCTCATATCAGGCCGTGAAAGGCCCACATCAATCTCCGGCCGTAGCTGGGCCGTGGATTCGCAGCCACAGTTACCCTAGCGGGCAACGCGATAAACGCTCAGCGCCTCCACCACACACGCCGCATGCATTAGAGAGAGACGGCTGGTTCCGCGCGCGCACGCCGACGCATATTAATATGCCACTTGACTGCAATGCCTGCTGCCATCTTCTCTGCCTTCCTCGCTGCCTTCCGCCAGCTCCGCCGAACCCTCTACGCGGAAAGTACGACGGGTGAGGCAGTCAGGTGCTACTCCCCGTATCACATATTCTAGTATGTTCTACGTGTAGTATCCCTATAACGTGTGTCTTACGTAGATGTATTCTATAAACGTGTTCTACGTATGTATCTATCAACGGTGCTTCTACGTATGTATTCCGTGTAACGTGTTGCTATGTGTATCCTTGATAACGTGTTCTACTTATGTATCCTGTAACGTGTTCATATGTATGTATCCTATAACGTGTTCTTATGTAACTGTATGCCTATAACGGTGGCTATGTATGTATCATATAACGTGTTCTATGTAGTGCTATCCCAAGATGGTCGTTCTATGTATGTATCCTGTAACGGTGTTTCTACGTATGTATCCTGCTTAACGGTTACTACTGTATGTATCCTATAACGTGTTCTACGTTATGTATCCTATAACGTGTTCTATGGTATGTATTCCGAGTACCTGAACGGGTGCGTCTATGTATGTCATCCGGGCGGATGGTTATAACCGCGGGGTGTGTTCGTACTGTATGTATCGTATACCTGTTGTTCTATGCTATGCTATCCATATAACGTGTTCTATGGATGTATCCTATAACGTGTTCTATGTATGTATTCCGTTACCTAACGTGTTCTATGTCTATGTCATCCTTATACCGTCGTTCTCATGTAATGTATCTATACTGTGTTACTATGTATGTATCTATAACGTGTTTCTTGTATGTATCCGTATACCGTGTTCTATGTAATGTTATCGTATACCGTGTTCTATGTATGCCGTATCCCTGTAACGGCGTTCTATGTATGTATCCCTTATTAACGTGTATCTGTTTACATATTACTTAATAGCGTTGTTCTGTGTATGTATCCTATAACGGTGCTCTGTGTATGGCTGATCCTATAAGTGTTCTGTGTTACATATTACTATACGCGTTTTCTGTGTATGTATCTACTAACGGTGTTCTGTGTGGGTATGTATGCTATAACGTGTTTCTATGTGAGGTGTATCTATAACGTGTTCTATGTATTATCCCTCACTAGGGCATTTCTTGTGCTATTGTATCATGATAACGTGCTTCTATGTATGTTATCTATAAGGTGTTCTATGTATGCTATGACTATCGATGTATTTCCATAATGCGTTCCTATTATGTGATATATGTAGTATAGTATTCTATGTATGTTCCAATACTCATGCCTCTAATAACGTATTCCTGCTACTACTGTAAGCCTGTAGACATGGCTGCCGTGACGACGACAAGACAGCGTTTACAGCTAGTGCAAGCGGTATGCCGTAGTACCCAGTGTGCGCGCAAATTTGGTGCCAACCTAATATACACCCGATGCAGGCGTGAGCGACGACATTAGGATAAACCTCTACATGTTTCGATATTCGTCTAATTCATCCCATCGCCATGCACATTAGGCACGTCGGGCCATTAGCACGACGAGACGGCATGGCACATCTTTCGGGCCAGTGCAGTTAACCAGAAAAATTTCCAGGTCTGCATGCTGTTGGTCATCGAGGGCGGCCTACCAGCGAAAGCGAGATTCGGCAAAGCGAAGCAACTAATTGATACTAGATGAGTTTTTGTTGCACATAGAAGTGCCGTGCAAACACTGGGACTGAGAAAATGTGCCTTGAGAAAACAAACAGTTGAAGCTAGATGCGGAAAAAAACTGCCTGCTCGTTTAAACCTTATCAGACTTTGCAGAAAAAACGTTCGTTTCAGGGCTACGCAAAGCTCAATCAGAGGCGAGGAGCTGAATTGACTACACGCGAGTTGAATGCAGGCCATACAGCAACGCGATCCGCCGCGTGAATGGGCAATCGTTTATCAGGAAAGCACATCGTGTCACCCTCCCATTAGCTTCACAGATTGCCTGCCAAGTGTCATTGAGCCTGGCCTCGCCAGGTTAGCTGTGAGTGTCCCTTCCGTTATTTTGACGAGTTACCTATCTCGCCTCGTGAAACCTGTCCAACTCACTGCTGCCTCTAAACCGACCAGCGCCGAGTGCTCCAGGGCCTGTCCTCGGTGGGGTTCGCGTGCGCCACGTCCTTTGACTGCCGGCGGGAATCGCATGGCACTGCGCGGCGCGGTACCTTGGGTTAAGCTCCTCCAGCACCACTCCCTGCCCGGCCCAAACTAGCCAGATTTACCTCAGCGTCGGCGGTCGCGCCTGCTCGTCGCAAACAGCACACACACACGAGAACGGTGGCAGACACACACCAGAGCCCGCTGCATAGAGGTTCTTCTTGCAACATTGAATGCCATTTCTTTCCCGCGCTGCCGTATGATGAATGAATGCCGGCCCCTTGTCACTTGGGGCGACCGGGTTGTGCG
>NW_014577645.1:97261-100684 GCF_000485595.1 Priapulus caudatus | reverse complement strand
GGCAGTCCTCATTTCATTCACATACCAGAATTGAGCAAAATCCATTGAACCTGAACTGACTTATGGCCATTTACATTTTTGCCAAAAAGTGAACGTGGCTCGAATGTAGGTCGACTGGCGTGCTCCAAAATAGGACGTTCAAATCTCTCCAATAGGAGTAACAACTGTATGCAATTTGAAACATGTGGGTCAAACGGTTCTTGGGTTATCGTTGACCGTAGCCAAATGTTGACAGACAGACGGACAGACGGACGGACGGACGAACGACACCCCATGGCAATAGCTCATCTTGACGATGTCAAGGCGAGCTAAAAATGAAAATAAATTTTGTCCGAATACGATCCCTATGTAAATACTAAAGGCTAGTTAGTGGATAATGTAAACAGAGCCACAACCATGTGCACGCACGCACGCACGCACGCACGCACTCACAAACACGCGAGCGGATGCCTTTGGGTTTGCAAAACGGAAGCATCAACACACTTGGGACCGACCGTATGGACTATCTATAACACTTCAGGAGAAATCATTGATTTGCAGGCTAGCAGTACCAATGCTTCATAAACAGAGCGCTTACTCGTACTGCATGCCATGGCAATCTTCATTTTGCAAAGATGTGTAACTACTTTATTGCTTCCAAGAAACGAGCTTTACGAGAACGGGGCGGAGGAAGCTATCATCCTCAAAAAGCGAATTTCCTCACAATGAGATGCAACGTTGACACGTGGGAAAGAACTAAATCCGCAACAATACTACAATCAATACAACCAATACGGGCAAGCTAGGGCTTCAATAAAATAAACTGTTAGCAGAAGCCTTGTTATAGTCAAAACATCAACCATCCTGAAGGAGGTCTCGCTGTTTATATATCCTCCGCTCTTCGCTCGCGATTTCAAACAATCTAAAGCCAGCTATCCGGATAAAAGATGTCTACATTAACCTTGCACGGATTTTTGCTGTTCGGACTTTTCTACTGGCAATTGAAATCGTAACCGCGGTGATATACTGCCGCACACACGGCCGCACGCTGCGTATATGCGTCACAAACATGGAAGGACTACGAGATGAGATCCCGATACGACGCAGTTTTATACATGCCGCCGTCGAGCATTTCCATTACACTGAGCATATTTATTTCCTCGAGGGCCATCAATCGTAAACGTTACACGGCCTCCTTCCAATCCAAGTCGCCTACAACGACAGCACGACCAAGATATATATTCTAAACGTCTCTCAAAAGGGTTCGTGTGATCAACCGAACTGGGCAATATTTCGAATGCGTGCATATACCGCATGGAATTGATATTCTCGGGGATAACCCTACAGCTTCCGTAGAGATGTAGCGGCGTCTAGGCGTCTGCCTTTAGCCGCGTGCTGTGTTATTCATGTAGCAGCTCACGTGGCGCGTGCTTCATACACGCATACATTCACTAACTACAGACTCTCACGTTGTATACGCTCGCAGCTCCCTATGCCCACGTGTTATAAGCGTAGAAACCCGCGCACGCGCACGCACGCACGCACGCACGCACGCACGCACGCACGCACACCGACATGCACGTCAGCGACAACACAGGCACATGTATGCTACTAGGGGTTAATAAAGACAATTTGTCATCATTAACCCTCGATGCTACACAGGCGTTACCTATATATGTGTGATCTACGAAAGCTTGCTAGTTTGTGCTAACAACACGCGTGAGCCGCGCCTACACGCGCCCACGCACGCACGCCCGCGCACGCGCGCACGCATGTACGCACGCACACTAGCTCACATGCTCCGGCTAATAACAACATTAATAATTATAACTCCGGCATTATAATTACATGATAGTAACCTGCAGCTGTGTGTACAATGAAGGCACGCCGCAGTGCTATCAGGCATAATTTGTCTCCTCATCCTCTTTAATATGCTGCGGCAGTGCAGATGAAGATGCTGCACTCAAGTGCTGTGAACTTGGCGAAATTTGCTTTGCTGTACTCCAACAGTCAGACACTCAATCCCGTACTGACTCGCAATCATGCGTTATTAAAAACGGTTGGTTTAAAAATTCATCCTTTGATTTATAAAACTACAGGACTTTACTAGCGAATATTGACTATATAGGTGTCTATATGTCCCATCAGACGTACTGCCATATTTCATAAAATTGCAATGATAATTATCCGGCAACATAAAAAAGCAATATAAATTTGATTTATCTTTGCCGACTTCGTCACAGGGGATACAATTAGTTATCATTTAGGGTTGACTAGGATATTTGTATTTTGAGAAATTTTCCATCGCTATTCACGATGGCTCCATCAGTTTAAAAACGAAGTTAATGTCACGCGCACATCAGTCAGCACTAATAGAATTACAGATTCATGCGCCCAACATCGGACGTTTATTTATACGTTTAACGTTTATTACATCCGCTCTCGTTATAGGAAAACAAACATAGTCTGAGCACGGGGTGCCTGATAGGAAGACCACTTACGAACCACGACAGCAAAGCACTGAGTAAACATGTTGCAAATGAAACCATAGTAATGCGATTTCATCCCGACACAAGCTAACTTCGGTTGTTTTTCGTGCGTGTGTGCGTGTGTGCGTGCGTGCCGTGCGTGCCGTGCGTGCCTGCGTGTGTACGCGTGTGTGTGTGTGCATGCGCGTGCATGTTTGAATCTAGCTAAACCCACATATGTGCGTGCACGCTTAGACGCGGAAACAAGTGAACGTGTTTCCATTCGCACGTGCGCGTATGATGGTTAGCGTGTGCGCGTCCGTGCACAGATTCCACAAGTGTGCGTGTGCGCATTCGCGTGTGCCTCCGTGAGCACAGGCACTTATATATATATATTTATGTGTCAGTGTGCGGCAGCGTGCGTGCGGTGTACATGTGTGTTGCAGAGGAGCATTTCCACGGCATTTACAGGAAATTGTCGGCAATAATAGGCGAAAGAAAGTAGAGAAACATTAAGACTTTGGTAGTAAATAGATTTCGTATTTATTTAGAATTATATTTTATTGAAACGCTCCAAGTGCCTGTGTGCGTGAGCGCGTTCGAGCACGCATCCATCTGATCACGCATATCTACTAGGCCGACGTGAGTATAGCAGTCAGGGGCATAATGCAAATATGGCGTGAGAGCACTGCGACGTCTACACAATGCTCGCCCCCAAAATGAATGAAGCTCACTGTAAATTGTTAATCGATGTTGTTGACATCATCGTCATACCCCTCTTCAGCACCTCTCTCTCTCTCTCTCTCTCTCTCTCTCTCTCTCTCTCTCTCTCGTCTCTCTAAACTCTCTACTCTCTCTCTCTCTCTCTCTCTCTCTCTCTCTTCTCTCTTCTCTTTCTCGCTCTCTCTCTCAGCTCTCTCGTCTCTCTCTCTCTGCTCCGCTCCCGTCGTCTCTGCTCTCGTCTCGCGTCTGCCCG
>NW_014577645.1:82325-97251 GCF_000485595.1 Priapulus caudatus | reverse complement strand
ACCACTGCATGAAAACAAAATTTTCGGTTTTTTCCCCTAGGGCGCTTCGCGCCTGCCAGCATTTTTTCGCTTCTCTCAGACGGTGAGGGTGAGACTCCCTGATTTTTTCCCCTGGCTAACAGGGTTGGCATGACACCATCAGTTGATCGTGCCGGCATCGGTTTACCGCGACCCACGCGAGAGATGACAGGATTATAGTGACAGGGAGTGCACCAGCATCTCACACACACCTCGATTAATTAATGACCTCGCTAATTAGCAAGCATGTCAATTTCATAATCCGCTGTTCCCACGTTGCCACGCGCGACCGCTCAGGTGTCTTGTGATAGGAGACAAGAGAGCACCAACGTTCACGAGCGGAGAATTTATCTCCCCTCATACCTAACATAGAGTGCTCGCCTCGCATGTGGAAGGTCGGGGGTTCAACTCCCGGCCGGGTCATACCAAAGACTTTGAAAAATGCGTAACACACGGCTTCTCTGCTTAATATTCAGCAAATAGAGATAGAGTGTGGCAAGTTAAATTGCAGTGCTACCAGTGGACTAACCCCCTACTGTAGCATTTACTGTGAAAGCAGCTCGGTGTTACTGAAACAAAGATAGGCACCGCCCTATGCGCCTATGTTCCACATAGGCGCGGGAAGAATTAAACTTTTTAACTTTTAACATACCTAACATACTACCTGGTGACTGGTGAGACAACATTAAATCCTATCAACAGCAGTAAGGAAGTAACTTACCGTATTTTCTGGCATAGAAAACTCAACCCCATTTTACAGAGCATATTTTTAGAAAAATATTTGTGTACTCAAGCATTTAATGTGTACTGAAATGTGTATAGAACTAGTTTTCTATTACATAAAGAACCTTTCCGAATTGCATAAAACACGCGAGTAAACACGGATACCTTTTTGGAGTGGGTCTATGACTCTATGTTACTATGTGGTTGTACAAACAAAAGTCGATAACTGCAGTGAAATGGTTTTACTTTAGAGGACTTTAGCATATATCAAGTTCATGGAGAGAACGAGCACCGAACGATGTGTTTGATGAGGTAAAGAGAGGGGAGGGGGAGAGGGGAGAAAGGGAGAGAGAGGGGGACAAAGAGGGAAGGGGAGAGAGAGAGAGAGGGGGAGGGAAGAAAGAAGGCGAGGGAAGAAAGAGGGGGAGAGGAGAGAGAGGGAGAGAGAGAGGGGTGGAGGGAGAGAAAGGAGGCGGGAGAGGCGAGAGAGGTGAGAGAGAGGGGGAGGCAAGAGGGGGAGAGAGCGCGCGATCGCAGCCAAGCCAAGAAAGGAAAACTACAGCAATGCTTAATGAAATGGTCAATGGACACTGTAGCTCCACCTTGGGTGGTATAGAAGAAGGAGGGATATATAAAGCAAGAGTATATTATGAGAAACTCCCATTATATAGCATATCTCCCATTATATACTTCTTGATAATGATATATGCATTCAAGTGTTTGATGCAAAGTAATATGTTTCAGATCTGAAAGTCTGAAATCTTTGACGAGAGATGCACTACCCTAAATGATCGCCATTTTGGATTTCAATATCGTGCAAATAAAAACAATAAAATATTCCCGTCAAATTACTGTAACGAAGAATCTAAAACACAATATTACACTATATAGGTTGTAGATTGTTAACCAGTTAGACGAAATAAACGTAAGTAGACGTTTGTCATCTCTCACATAGGAGTAACAACTTTTTGGGCTAGCCTTTACACATTCACATACCAAAATGTGGCGTGGCTCGAAAGTATGGTCGACTGGCGTGCCTCCAAAATAGGACGTTCAAGCCTCTCCCATAAGATTAACAACTGCATGCAATTTGAAACATGTGGGTCAAACGGTTCTGAGTATCGTTGACCGTTAGGCCAGGACACTGAAATGCATAGCGAATTGCCAAAATCTACCTAATTTGCATAATTAACAAAACAAAAAATCAAAACCTGTGTGATATGTTTTGGCGGCCAGTCCTCATTATTCACATACCAGAATTGAGCAAAATCAATTGAACCTGAACTGACTTATGCCATTTACATTTTGCAAAAAGTGAACCTGCCTCGAATGTAGGTCGACTGCGTGCTCCAAAATAGGACGTTCAAATCTCTCCAATAGGAGTAACAACTGTATGCAATTTGAAACATGTGGGTCAAACGGTTCTTGGGTTATCGTTGACCGTAGCCAAATAGTTGACAGACAGACGCGACAGACGGACGGACGCACGAACGAACCCATGGCAATAGCTCATCTTGACGATGTCAAGGCGAGCTAAAAATGAAATAAATTTTGTCCGAATACGATCCCTATGTAAATACTAAAGGCTAGTTAGTGGATAATGTAAACAGCAGCCACAACATGTGCACGCACGCACGCACGCACGCACTCACAAACACGCGAGCGGATGCTTTGGGTTTGCCAAACGGAAGCATCAACACACTTGGACCGACCGTATGGACTATCTATACACTTCAGGAGAATCATTGATTTGCAGGCTAGCAGTACCAATGCTTCCATAAACAGCAGTGCTTACTCGTACTGCATGCCACGGCAATCTTCATTTGCCAAAGATGTGTAACTACTTTATTGCTTCCAAGAAACGAGCTTTACGAAACGGCGGGCGAGGAACCTATCATCCTCAAAAAGCGAATTTCCTCACAATGAGATGCAACGTTGCCACGTGGAAAGAAACTAAATCCGCAACTAATACTACAATCAATACAACCAATACGGGCAAGCTAGGCTTCAATAGAATAACTGTTAGCAGAAGCCTTGTTATAGTCCAAAACATCAACCATCCTGAAGGAGCGTTCTCGCTGTTATATATCCTCCGCTCTTCGCTCGCCGATTTCAAAACAATCTAAAGCCAGCTATCCGGATAAAGATGTCTACATTAACCTTGAACGGATTTTTTGCTGTTCGACTTTTTACTGGCAATTGAAATCGTAACCGCGGGTGTATACTGCCCGCACACACGCCGCACGCTGCGTATATGCGTCACAAACATGGAAGGACTACGAGATGCAGATCCCGATACGACGCAGTTTTATACATGCCGCCTCGAGCATTTCCATTACACTGAGCATATTTATTTCCTCGAGGGCCATCAATCGTAAACGTTACCGGCCTCCTTCCAATCCAAGTCGCCTAAACGACAGCACGACCAAGATATATATTCTAAACGGTCTCTCAAAAGTCGTTCGTGTGATCAACCCGAACTGGGCAATATTTCGATGCGTGCATATACCGCATGGAATGATATTTCTCGGGGATAACCCTACAGCTTCCGTAGAGATGTAGCGCGTCTAGGCGTCTGCCTTTAGCGCGTGCTGTTTATTCATGTAGCAGCTCACGTGCGCGTGCTTCATACACGCATACATTCACTAACTACAGACTCTCACGTTGTATACCTCGCAGCTCCTATGCCACGTGTTAGAACCCGCGCACGCCGCACGCCACGCACGCACGCACGCACAACCGACATGCACTGTCAGCGGCAACAAGGACATGTATCCTACTAGGGGTTAATTAAAGACAATTTGTCATCATTAACCCTCGCATGCTACACAGGCGTTAACCTATATATGTGTGATCTACGAAAGCTTGCTAGTTTGGGCTAACAACACGCGTGAGCCGCGCCTACACGCGCCCACGCACGCACGGCCCCGCGCACGCCGCGCACGCATGTACGCCACGCACACTAGCTCACATGCTCCGGCCTAATAACAACATTAATAATTATAACTCGGATTATAATTACATGATAGTAACCTGCAGCTGTGTGTACAATGAAGGCACGCCGCAGTGCTATCAGGCATAATTTGTCTCCTCATCCTCTTTAATATGCTGCGGCAGTGCAGATGAAGATGCTGCACGCAAGTGCTTGCTGAACTTGGCGAAATTTGCTTTGCTGTACTCCAACAGTCAGACACTCAATCGCCGTACTGACTCGCAATCATGCGTTATTAAAAACGGTTGGTTTAAAAATGCATCCTTTGATTTATAAAACTACAGAACTTTACTAGCGAATATTGACTATATAGGTGTCTGTATGTCCCATCAGACGTACTGCCATATTTCATAAAATTGCAATGATAATTATCCGGCAACATAAAAAAAGCAATATAAATTTGATTTATCTTTTTTCATGGATATACATGTCCTTATCTGAAGAAGCCACGCAACGTGTGTGCACGGGTGCGTGCATGCGTGTATGTGTGTGCACGCGCATGTACGACGGGTGCGTGCATGCGTGTATGTGTGTGTACGCGCGCATGTACGACGGTGCGTGCATGCGTGTATGTGTGTGTGCGCGCGCATGTGTGGAAGTGAGCATGGATGATTGAACCTGGTATAGTTGCATGTAGCCTCCCTACCCATGAAGCTTTTCGCTCTGCGTGCGTGCACCCTTCTAGTTCCCTGTGGGGAGCGAAGGGGTTACACAGGGAGAGCTAGTGTCAGATCTGTGGCAGAGTAAAGGGTTACACAGGTAGAGCTAGTGTCAGATCTGTGGCAGAGTAAAGGTTACACAGGAGAGCTAGTGTAGATCTGTGCAGAGTAAAAGGGTTACACAGGGAGAGCTAGTGTCAGATCTGTGGCAGAGTAAAGGGTTACACAGGTAGAGCTAGGTGTCAGATCTGTGCAGAGTAAAGGTTACACAGAGTAGAAGCTAGTGTCAGATCTGTGGCAGAGTAAAGGGTTTACACAGGGAGAGCTAGTGTCAGATCTGTGGCAGGAGTAAAGGGTTACACAGGTAGAGCTAGTGTCAGATCTGTGGGCAGATAAAGGGTTACACAGGTAGAGCTAGGTGTCAGATTCTGTGCAGAGTAAAGGTTACACAGGGAGAGCTAGTGTCAGATCTGTGGCAGAGTAAAGGTTTACACAGGTAGAGCTAGTGTCAGATCTGTTGGCCAGAGTAAAGGGTTACACGGGTAGAACTAGTGTCAGATCTGTGGCAGAGTAAAGGGTTACACGGGTAGAACTAGTGTCAGATCTGTGGCAGAGTAAAGGGTTACACAGGTACAGCTAGTGTCATAGTAAAGGGTTACACAGATAGAGCTAGTGTCAGATCTGTGGCAGAGTAAAGGGTTACACAGGTAGAGCTTAGTGTCAGATCTGTGGCAGAGTTAAAGGGTTACACAGGTAGGCTAGTGTCAGATCTGTGGCAGAGTAAAGGTTACACAGGTAGAGCTAGTGTCAAAGGGGGGAAATCGTGGTGGCCCAGACTAAAGGTTACACAGGTAGAGCTAGTGTCAGATCTTGTGGCAGAGTGAAGCGGTACACAGGTAGAGCTAGTGTTCAGATCTGTTGGCAGAGTAAAGCGGTTACACAGGAGACTAGTGTCAGATCTGTGCAGAGTAAGAGTTACACAGGGTAGAGCTAGTGTCAGATCTGTGCAGAGTAAAGGGTTACACAGGTAGAGCTATGTGTCAGATCTGTGGCAGAGTAAAGGCGTTACACAGGTAGAGCTAGTGTCAGATCTGTGGCAGAGTAAAGGTTACACAGCGGAGAGCTAGTGTCAGCATCTGGGCAGAGTAAAGGGTTACACAGGTAGAGCTAGTGTCAGATCTGTGGCAGAGTAAAGGGTTACACAGGTAGAGCTAGTGTCAGATCTGTGGCAGAGTAAAGGGTTACACAGGTAGAGCTAGTGTCAGATCGTGCAGAGTAAAGGCTTACACAGGTAGAGCTAGTGTCAGATCTGCGGCCAGAGTAAAAGGGTTACCACAGGTAGGCTAGTGTCAGATCTCGGCAGAGTAAAGGGTTACACAGGTAGAACTAGTTATTCAGATCTGTGGCAGAGTAAAGGATTACACAGGTAGAGCTAAATGTACGATCTGTGGCCAGAGTAAAGGGATTACACACGTTAGAGCTAGTGGCAGAGTAAAGGGTTACACAGGTAGAGCCAGTGTCAGATCTGTGGCAGAGTAAAGGGTTACACAAGTAGAGCTAGTGTCAGAGTAAAGGGTTACACAGGTAGAGCTAGTGTCAGAGTAAAGGGTTACACAGGTAGAGCTAGTGTCAGATATGTGGCAGATAAGGGTACACAGGTAGAGTAGTGTCAGATCTGTGGCAGAAGTAAAAGGCGTTACACAGGTAGAGCTAGTGTCAGATCTGCTGGCAGGTGAAGCGGTTACACATAGGTAGAGCCTAGTGTCAGACCTGTGGCAGAGTGAAGGGTTACACAGGTAGCAGCTAGTGTCAGATCTGTGCAGAGTAAAGGGTTACACAGGTAGAACTAGTGTCAGATCTGTGGCAGAGTAAAGGGTTACACAGGTAGAGCTAATGTACGATCTGTGGCAGAGTAAAGGATTACACACGTAGAGCTAGTGGCAGAGTAAGGGTTACACAGGTAGAGCCAGTGTTCAGATCTGCTGCAGAGTAAAGGGTTACACGGTGTGATAGAACTAGTGTCAGATCTGTGGCAGAGTAAAGGGTTACACGGGTAGAACTAGTGTCAGATCTGTGGCAGAGTAAAGGGGTTACACAGGTACAGCTAGTGTCATAGTAAAGGTTACACAGTAGAGCTAGGTCAGATCTGTGGCAGAGTAAAGTTACACAGTAGAGCTAGTGTCCAGATCTGGGCAGATAAAGGGTTACACAGGTAGAGCTAGTGTCAGATCTGTGGCCAGAGTATAAGAGTTACACAGGTAGAGCTAGTGTCAGATCTTGGGCAGAGTAAAGGGTTACACAGGTAGAGCTAGTGTCAATCTGTTGGCCAGAGTGAAGGTTACACAGGTAGAGCTAGTGTCAGATCTGTGGCAGAGTAAAGCGGTACACAGGGAGAGCTAGTGTCAAGATCTGTGGCCAGAGTAAAGAGTTACACAGGTAGAGCTAGTGTCAGATCTGTGGCAAGTAAAGCGGTTACACAGGTAGAGCTAGTGTCAGATCTGTGGCAGTAGTAAAGGGTTACACAGGTTAGAGCTAGTGTCAGATCTGTGGCAGAGTAAAGGGTTACACAGGGAGAGCTAGTGTCAGATCTGTGGCAGAGTAAAGGGTTACACAGTAGAGCTAGTGTCAGATCTGTGGCAGAGTAAAGGGTTACCACAGTAGAGCTAGTGTCAGATCTGTGGCAGAGTAAAGGTTACACAGGTAGAGCTAGTGTCAGATCGGTGCAGAGTAAAGGTTACACAGGTAGAGCTAGTGTCAGACTGCTGCGGCCAGAGTAAAGGGTTACACAGGTAGACGCTTAGTGTCAGATTCTTGCCGGCAGAGTAAAGGGTTACACAGGTAGAAACTAGTATCAGATCTGTGGCAGAGTTAAAGGATTACACAGGTAGAGCTAATGCTACGATCTGCTGGCAGAGTAAAGCGATTACACACGTAGCAGTAGCTGCCAGAGTAAAGGTTACACAGGTAGAGCCAGTGTCAGATCTGTGGCAGAGTAAAGGGTTACACAAGTAGAGCTAGTGTCAGAGTAAAGGGTTACACAGGTAGAGCTAGTGTCTCGCAGGTAAGGAGTTACACAGGTAGGAGGCTTAGTGTCAGATCTGCTGCAGAGTAAAGGGTTACACAGGTAGAGCTAGTGTCAGATCTGTGGCCCCAGAGTAAAGTTACACAGGTAGAGCTAGTGTCAGATCTGTGCAGAGTGAAGGTTACACAGGTAACTAGTGTCAGACCTGTGGCAGAGTGAAGGGTTACACAGTAGAGCTAGTGTCAGATCTGGGCAGAGTAAAAGGGTTACACAGGTAGAACTAGTGTCAGATCTGTGGCAGAGTAAAGGGTTACACAGGTAGAGCTAATGTACGATCTGTGGCAGAGTAAAGGATTACACACGTAGAGCTAGTGGCAGAGTAAAGGGTTACACAGGTAGAGCCAGTGTCAGATCTGTGGCAGAGTAAAGGCGTTACACAGGTAGAGCTAGCTGTCAGCATCTGATGGCAGAGTAAAGGGTTACACAGGTAGAGCTAGATGTCAGATCTGTGTGCAGAGTAAAGGGTTACACAGAGATATAGGCAGATAGCTAGTGTCAGATGTAAAGGGCTTACACAGGTAAGAGTAGTGTCAGAGTAAAGGTTACACAGGTAGAGCTAGTAGGTCACATCATGTGCCCAGAGTAAAGGGTTACAAGCGATGTCAGAGTTAAAGGCTTAAAGAGGCTGAGCTAGTGGCAGAGTAAAGGGTTACACAGGTAGAGCCAGTGTCAGCTCTGTGGCAGAGTAAAGGGTTACACAAGTAGAGCTAGTGTCAGAGCTAAAGGGCTTACACAGGTGACTAGTGGCCCAGAGGTAAAGAGTTACACAGGTAGAGCTAGTGTCAGATCTGTGGCAGAGTAAAGGGTTACACAGGTAGAGCTAGTGTCAGATCTGTGGCAGAGTAAAGGGTTACACAGGTAGAGCTAGTGTCAGATCTGTGGCAGAGTAAAGGATTACACAAGCAGAGCAAGTGTGAGGTCTGTGGCAGAGTAAAGAGTTACACAGGTAGAGCTAGTGTCAGAGTAAAGGGTTGTTACACAAGCAGAGCAAGTGTGAGGTCTGTGGTGGGGCAAACGGCTGCACACGAAGAGCTATGTCACATGCACTCACGTGCGTCTATGGCTGTGTGTAAGATATTTTGCATAATTACAATTTAAATGTTCAGTACACGTAGAGAGTAGGAGCACGGCACATGATAGCAACATTATAAATTCAAATTTAGAGTAGAATATTGCCAAATGAAGTACGCATATCCCGACTTACAGCATGGGCTGACACAAGACATCTACGTAGATCGCACTAGGCCCTTTGCCGCATTCATCCATTCGGCTTACAGCTTAGTTACATGTCAGCATCGAAGCTAGTGATGACCAGATTTCACTGTCACACCACCGCTAGATTTCCATCTAAATCTGGACATGCTACAGCTTTAACACTTGACACATAGCAATTAAATCAATTTCGCGCGCTTCATGAAAGGCAATTGATTGGAACAATCGCCAGTGCTATATCGCACGCCGCGGCTGAGCAACGGCATGTGTCGTGAGCAGCAACCACACGCTAGCACCCAAATACGTGCTTGTCTGCATAGGCACGCACGCACGCAGGCGAGCAAGCGTGCCACGCCGCCTGCAATACCCACTGCGAGAGTAAATACGGCGCGAGAAAACCCGCCGCAGTGACTTAACGATAATGTTATTGACGTTCGAAATCGCGCGGCTCGTCGAGATTCGTCCTCCCCCCCCCACCCCGCCGGCCGCCATCGTTTGCCGCGAACTCTCACGGAAATGTCGAACTCTCGCGTAAATGCTGCGACTATCAAGGAAACGCGAGTAAACAAGCGCAGAGTAAAGCCTGGGACACACAATGCGAATTTATTCGCACGTCCGCAGCGAATATATCAAACATGTTTGATCGCTGCGAGTTTCGGTGCGGATGAAATTCGCAGCGAAATTCGCCCGCGCTTGAGCGGACACACCTTGCGAATTTCGCTGCGATTTTATATGGGACACACCATGCGAATTTATTCGCACGTCCGCAGCATAAATATCAAACATGTTTGATCGCTCCGAGTTTCGGTGCGGATGAAATTCGCAGTGAAATTCGCCCGCGCTTGAGTGGACACACCATGCGAATTTCGCTGTGGACGTGCAAATAGATTTGCATGGTGTGGCTCCCGCTTAAGCCATTAATAAAGTTGACGCTCACCTCGTCGCACCCACTCGCCATTGTGCACGTTGAGCACGGTGCCCATGAGGTGGCTGGTCCGATGCCGCGCCTGCCAGAGAAACTCCATCGCTCGATGCGCCTTCTCCTCGAATATCGGCTCTCCTGCAAACGGCAGACAATCAGAGATCGGGGTTATAGACTCATCATAACATCAGAAGTAGATAATAGGAAACATTCCCTATTATCTACTTCTGATAACATCATACTAATATTATTGTATCATAATATTAGACGTAATCACGAGACACGGCAACGAGCACAGACACGAAGCGGAGAAAAGCCGAGCGCGTGCGAGAACGGAATTTCCTCGCCGACGGTCGCGCGACCCTTACTTGGGAATTTTATAGTGGATGTTTTTACGAAGTGGCTGGAGGTACGGCGGCCGTCGTCCGTTCAAGCCCCTTTTTGGCATTTGTTTGAGGGCTGAGGCAATTATTTGCGATCTTCTGATGTAAAGTTTACAATAATGTTCATTTTAATACCATTCCTAACTCTCAAATCGTGAATTTATTTTCCAAGGCATTATTTCGAAATCTGCTGCCATCCGCTGTCATCTTTGTCTCGTTAAGTATGAAAGCGAATGGACTCCCGTACCTCCAGCCTCGTAAATCGTGGATACAGCTGCCGTACCTCCAGCCACGGCCATGTTTTTAAGAGCCGGCGTTAGCGGAATGCGACAGCCTAAGCCGGGCACGGTCGCAATTTTCATCGAATAGTTTTCCCTGCGTCGAGAAACTGCCATCCGCAAAATTCGTCACAACGCAGGCCGCAATTCCCGCTAAGATGGAGCCACGCGATTAGAATTCCGTGCCGACAAGACAGCGCCGTCGACCTCATCCCACGTCAATATTTAATAGCCGGTCGCTCCCGCGGAACGCATTTATACCGGCGTCGCGAGTGCACGGCATAAGCGGAGAATCCGCACAACGAGGCACCTAGCTGAGCCGCATCTCTCCCCATCCGTGTTCATCTCGCCAAGTAATGGCTATTACTAGAGCAGCTCAGCAGTTGCAGCGGCGGCGGCGGCACTAACAGCCCGATGTGTGGCTTCAGTTTCACAGCCCCAGACAATATTAACAGCCCCAGACAATATTAACAGCCCCAGACAATATTAACAGCCCCAGACAATATTAACAGCCCCAGACAATATTAACAGCCCCAGACAATATTAACAGCCCCGCACAATATTAACAGCCCCAGACAATATTAACAGCCCAACACAATATTAACAGCCCCACACAATATTAACAGCCCCGTACAATACTAACACTAACAGTGCCGCACAATATTAACAGCCTCACACAATATTAACAGCACCTGACAATATTAACAGCCCCAGACAATATTAACAGCCCCACACAATATTAACAGCCCCACACAATATTAACAGCCCCGTACAATACTAACACTAACAGTGCCGCACAATATTAACAGCCTCACACAATATTAACAGCCCCAGACAATATTAACAGCCCCAGACAATATTAACAGCCCCACACAATATTAACAGCCCCACAGCAGATGCTGTCGCCTCCACGACAGTTGTTATTGATGCTGCCCACCCACACGCATAATTTACCAAGCCACAGGTGTGCTAGTCACATGCTAACAGACAAGTTTACCACGTCATTAGCTTGTATTATAGCTCTCCCGCCTACAATTCACATATCACTCGCCACGTAGACAGGTAGACTCGTTAACCACATCTTTATAGCAATTAAGTCTAACCACAGTTACACATAACGAGATTTAACCTTCTGTCCTGGGATGCAGTTTCTATCCATTCTACGCATCAAGCAATACGTCTTATTAATTATACATCGCGACAGACTAGTATTATTAACAAATTTGCTGATCGAGTTACTAGGTCATTTATATTCATAATATCATACAGCAATGCATCACGTGCGGCCTGGATTGCCATAGTGATCAATCAATAAATGCTGGTGGAATTCATATACTCAGATAAGAAGTCACTGCTTTGTCTTGCACGTTTACTTATGATTGTCATTTATTTTCAGCCTCTTCTGCTGCATCACAAATGTCAACTCTGGTCCCAAACTAGGAAATCACCACATGCCATGCGTTCGTAAAACCAACAAGGGGATAAATGCCATGTAAGCATTACGACTGACATCAACTCGCATCGCTGTAAACTTACAGACATTCAAAACCTTTAACGGCCACATTAATAATAGATGGCCGATGTTATTCACTCTTAAAATCCTCTGAGTGAATTACAAGACTCTATAAACGTACACAAATTTCAGCCGGCACGTCTCCCGAGTACTCGAAGCCAAGGCATCAACTACAGTTTCTGACAGCTATACATCACCTGTGAGTCTACTCAGGGCTGCAAATTCCAGCACCATGGTCCCAGCGCAGGCAGTGCAAGTTTCGTGCTCCACCTTGTGCAAGCCCTTCAGACCGTACCTCAAATTCACCTGAAAAAGAAATACCCACACACACACACTGTGATGTGTATCGAAACAGCAATTCCTCTTGCTTGTTACAGAATCTCTGCATTACTTCGCTTCTGCTATTTTTAAGCTCTTTTGGTAGATAGTAATGTAAATGCACATATCACAAGTTAAATTGCCCGTCTGTACGCTACAGAAAGAGAGCTTCGCAGGGACTGAGCAGTTACTGTAATGCCATGGCATGAATAACTAGGTGTCTGTCTACCGTGCGAATGCTAGCTACATCAAATATCATCACTCTGGCATGATTTACGCCTGCCATCATATAGAACTTTATTGCCGGCAAGCATAACAAGGTGCTTCCATAAAACCGACGCATTCGCGACACTTGTTAGCGTCGAAATATTGCAAGCGTTATGAAATAAACCGTCACCATGGAAACACACATTTGCTATTTTAGAAGCTGCAGAAATTAATCACTAACTACACACGTGGTCATTCAGAATCGTGTGAGTGGGTGCCTTTCCTGGCATTGTTGACATTTACCCTTGGCAGTGGCATGCCCGATGTCGTATTGAAGGCCGGCAGTAGTCTATATCCGAGATCCTTCGCAAGCAGAAGCAGCTCGTCCCTGTACCACACCATGCGCCCCCTGGTGTCCCGCAGCATGGCAGCAAACACGTGACCGCTAATCAGGCCCCTAAACAATAGTACAGTAGGTTATGGTCCCGTCGTCGACATGTGTGAGCATCTTGTTCTTCCTTCGCAGCCATGAATGCAATTTGCCTAGATTGAAATTATGTACATGCCCAAGTAAGCACTGGTAAGTGGTAACCGTGGCCCAAGGGAACACAGTCGCACTGATTGATCAGATTTTTACATCATAGTGTGCAATTCGATGGATTTGCGTGGATTTCATCTTCCACAAGTACATGGCATGTCAATCTAAATGTGCATAGAGTAACAATAATATATATATATATATATATATATATATAGACAGTCTTGGCATGTAGGTAACTCGAATTACAACAGATTATTGCAGACCCGGAAGCAGTATAAATAATATATGAAAATGTCTTTTCTTAATACAATATCATATAATAGTGACTTTCACATATCAAGCAAAACAGATTCAATATCTATTTCCAACATTTAATAGATAGTATCCCGTAAAACGGCAACCACGATATTTATAGAGGCACTAAAAAAAATTCAAAACAGCATTATTAAAACTAAGATAGTAAGCTCAGTTTTTTAACGAGAAAAATTCACTTGTGACTTGAGGAGGTGGTTCAGAGAGGCCAATTTAATTCTCAAGTTATGAGCTAAGGAATTTAGGATACACCCACTACGATATTAAATAGCAGATAGAGAACATTTTTTTAAATTATAAACAGCCAAACTTTAGAACGGAGGAAATCAAAATACCATTTTTTGATGGACGAAAGATAAAGGAGGATCATGATACTTATGCTCATAGGGTCTATGTCCCCCAGGGTACTGCCGGAACGTACCCTGGTAACTATCTGATATGGTTAGAGTTAGGGTTAGGGTTAGGGAGTAGGCGTAGGCGTAGGCGACTCCCTAGACTCGTTAGTGGAGTAGGCGAGGTACGGTCCGGCATATTAGATAGTACCAGGGTACGTTCCGACAGTACCCTGGGGGACATAGACCCTCTCAGCGATACTTACCCCATCACCCTAATGTTGGTCTCAAAGACGGACACTACAACGTCGGTTTCAAACGTAACATCACGAATTACTAGCTTAGTGGCGCTCTCAAACTCATCAAAGTCTCCCAGAACAATGAGGGTATCCAGCGTGTCAATCAGTGACAACGAAAAACTGCAAACAGCAAATTAGCAAAATCGTAAATCAAGATACGACCCGCCGATCGATGAACACACGACATACCCATAATTAAAAACGTGGCATACAAATTTTTTTGGGGGGGCCGAGTGGTTTAAGAGTCATCTGATTAAACATTCCCAATTTACATAGTAACATGCTCTCACAATAGAGACAAAATGCAATATACATAAGAGGTATCAAACTGATTAGATAGAGGCAATTGCACTTCCCAGTGTGTATGTACAAAAGACCATGTTGACTTAACCTAGAGGTTGCCATAATGTGTAACATTCGATATAGAAGTAGCAAGTACTATGCAAATCAGGACATTAGTACCAGGACACCAATGTGTAAACGTGTGAGCACTTAGATATTAGTTAGGTATCGTTTTATCGAAACATTCACTCGAATGAATGGTTCAACATGATCAAACACCTTAAACTTACACACCTGCAACATAAAATGCAACACAGCTGTCACGTTAAGCAGGGTGCGAACTGCGAAATTAACGCGAGTCCAGAGTCAAATACTCCCTGATTTGACATATGCAGGAGTCCGTGTGACTCCCTGAAAATTCTGATATACTAACGAGTTCGTACCAGAGCACGGCCTCGCGGAATTGCCGTATTTTTATGTCCAAATACAATTTGGCAGACGTGCAACCGCATGAATAAGTTCAAAATAAGCACACGCGCTATTGTTAAAATCTTTGGCTTTGAACTTCAGACTGTGGACTCCCTCGTTTTGAGGGTAGGGACTCCGTTGGACTTCCTTGTTCAAAAGTTAATTTCTACCCCTGTTAATTTGTCATTATTAACCCCTGATATTATATATATATATATATATATATATATATATATATATATATATAGAGAGAGAGAGAGAGAGAGAGAGAGAGAGAGAGAGAGAGAGAGATAGAGAGAGAGAGAGAGAGATAGAGAGTAGAAGTAGTAAGTAGAGTAAAGGTAAAGTTAAAGTAAAAGTTAAGGTTAAAAGTTTAAACTTAATT